>NC_085878.1:33195499-33197999 GCF_034702125.1 Engraulis encrasicolus
TTCAGTAGGTAGGTTTGACATATATTACAAATAAATCTTTATACCCCCCGTGTATGTGTTATGTGATCACATCTGTTATTTGTCCTTCAATGACCTCTACAGGTTTTTTTTGAAAATGTTAATATCTTTTTTGTTTTTATCCTTACTTTTTACTACTTTACTACTTTACTACTTTTGCTTTTATTATTTCCACATATGTGTATTAGGTCTTTGTTTATGTATTGTATCTATGTATCTTTGTAAGCTGTCAGACACCTTATTTTCCCTCGGGATTAATAAAAGTACTCTACTCTACTCTACTCTACTCTACTCTACTCTACTCTACATATGTGTAACTCAAACACATTGTATGATTTTGCATGTAAAACTTTAATAAAAGTTAATGGTAACACTTTATTTTAGGGATACATCTATTAGCACTAATACATACAATGTGCCTGTATAAGTAACTTGTAAGTACAAAGCAAAATCAAACATTTGTTAGGCATGTATTCGCAAGTGTCTTGTTCATGCACAATAAGGGATTTATTACCAATTTAACCTTAGTAAGGACCTAGTAGGCCTTAGCGTTTGCTTAGTACATGCCTTACAAGTTACTTGTGCAGGCATTCACATTGTAGCCTATGTATTAGTGCTAATAGATGTATCCTGTTAGATTTTGGAGGTGTTCCGAAATTCTCTTCTCCAACAAAAAATGAAGGCTGAATACTCTGCGTTGTGTTTTAGTTGACTCAATTGCAAAAATAAAATAAGTCTTGACTTCGTAATTAAAAGGATCGATCAGGATACAATTTATTATAGAAAAAGTGAGATTACAAAAAGAATAAGACGAGACAAAGTCTCACAGCGTCTCACTATCTAGGCAGCATCCTATCTCTGGCGAATGACAGGCAAATCGACCGACAGCTGACAAAATGGTGGCAACGGTTTTTATACCGTCTTCCTCATGTCAGCAGGTTACATGTATGCAAGTATGATCTTAGTTAAGGAAGATGTCGTCTCCATGTCTACAGTAGTGACGAATCATAAAAACACCTATCGCTAAGGATAACACACAGCCTAGATGTGTCTGCTATCTGGAAATTTAGGCGCGAGCACACTGTGCCCTGGCACAATGACCTTCAACAGCAGAGGCTCTCGCTCTGAGCTCTCCAGATATCAGCAAAATAACCGTAAACATGCCACATTCCAGGGCCCAATTGATTGGAACACAGGAATAGGCAAAAGTTAACAACAGTATGGTCAATCAATTGTTGGTCAACTGCAAAATGCAGAAGGATATACCACTCAAATTCAACAATCCCTAAAATAAAGTGTTACCAAGTTAATGAATTGAATGCATGACTTGACTGTATGTCCAGATGGTGCTACAAAGCCAGTGAGTGGAGAGGGTGGCAAAGCATGGCATGGCTTCCAGGGCTAGACCGGTAGAAGAGAGTCGTGTAGAGTAGAGTCACTTTATTGATCATCAGGTAGCTTGCATATAAAATACACAAACATAATGTCCACATGGATATTTTGAGACATATATAGCACAGGTTGGGGGAGGGAAATGGAGCCTACAGAAAGGTAACACTTTATTTTAGGGATACATCTATTAGCACTAATACATACAATATCCCTGTATAAGTAACTTGTAAGGCATGTACAAAGCGAAATCAAACATTTGTTAGGCGTGTATTCGCAAATGTCTTGTTCATGCACAATAAGGGATTTATTACAAATTTAACCTTAGTAAGGACCTATTAGGCCTTAGTGTTTGCTTAGTACATGCCTTACAAGTTACTTATGCTGACATTAACATTGTATGTATTAATGCTAGTAGATGTAACCCTAAAATAAAGTGTTACCTACAGGGTAAATAAAAAGGCAATTGTGCACATACCTACAAACCCCAACTCCGGTGAAGTTGGGACGTTTGGTAAACAGTGAATAAAATCAAAATGCTATCATTTTCAAAACATTCAATCTATTCATTAGATGGAGAATAGTGAAAAGACAACATATTAAGTGTTAAAACCGAGAAAAAATATTGTTTTGGGGGACATATGTACTCATTTCTAATTTGATAAATCCAACACGTTTCAAATAAGTTGGGACGGGGATCAGTGAAATTTAGTAAACATCCAAATAAGATAAAACAACAAAGAAGAACATTTCAAAATTAATTGTACTGACGGACAATATAGGTGTCAAGGTATAAGATCATCACAGAGAGGCTGAGTCACTCAGAATTAAAGATGCAAAGGGAATAATTACCATAGTTATTACATATATTTTTGAATTCCCTTTGATTTACCACGATTGAGTGTATATAAGACATATTTTTGTTACTAAAATCATTGTATAGGTTCATGACATCATGAAATATATTTTGGCTGTAGTCTCACTCTAGCACTCCAGGAATTAGAGCTATTGAAAATTGACCATATTAAGAATGCTTAATGCATGCAAATGATACAGGGGTGTAACATTCTCCTAAGCACCTGAGCTCACTTGA
>NC_085878.1:33205499-33210499 GCF_034702125.1 Engraulis encrasicolus
TCCCCCTCCACCAGCCACCACCACAGCCAATATCTGAGACTTGATAATCACGGTTGTCCCAAACACCTGCGTTTCGATTGCTACTGACCTGCCACCCAAATGAGTGCAATTAATGACAATTACCCCGCAGGTGTCACGACAGAGACATTAACGGATAGGCCAGTGGCTTGCCGGCTCCCAGCGCGTGTCCATTGAGTAAATATGTAATGATTACAGTTGTAACTGGGCAGAATGAGGGGGCCCCACGCCAGCTACCAGTGCAATCTATTTGTGTTTGCCGCCACTCGATGCAGTTAAGCAAGCTCGGCAAACTGAAATGGATGGACTTGAATCACCATTCTCCTGGGATAGGGGAGGTGGAGGAGGTGGAGGTGGAGGTGGAGGTGGACGTGGGAGTGGGGTGTTAGAGTTGGGGGGAGGCTGGGGTGACTGAGCCAAGTAAAGAGGTCCAGGGGTCGCTTCATCAGGCACACAGAGAGGAACCGACACGGCCTGAAATAGCCCAGACATGCTCATCCCCAGTTGGGATGATTTAGAAAGATAACATGCACTGCACTGCACTGGTTGTGGTCGTTGAAGGAGTGGACACTGGGAAAGCAAGGGGAGGGATGTTGATGTGAATGTAGCGTTAACAAAAATCTACATTTGTTATTTGGCATGGTCGTCTTTTGTTGTCAGCTGTCACTTGAAATATTTACCATTTTTCAAATGCTGAATTTCTATTTGAATGTTCCTATTATTATTACCAACTCTTTTATTAATATCATTATTGTTATTGTTATTGTTATTATTATTATTATTATTATTATTATTATTATTATTATTATTATTATTATTATTAGATATAATATAATCATATTATATTATAATTATACCGGTAATTGTTTATATGAGTGAGATATTTAAAGTAATTTTGCTACTCTGTTTTTCAGTGCCGGGTAAGCCTCCAGATGTATTCCTCAGGTGGGCTGTTCAACTCTAACCTCCTCTCCCATCCCTGAGCCCTGGGCCCCTTCCCTCTCAACCCCAATCTGCATAAAGGCATTAAAATGTGAATAGGAATTAATTTAGACCTCCCTCCACTCCATAGGAATTAATGGAAGTTTGTTCTGCTGCTGCTGCTCCAAGTTGTGTGTGTCTCTCTCTCTCTCTCGTTCTCTTTCTCTCGTTCTCTCTCTCTCTCTCTCTCTCTCGCTCTCCCTCGCTCTCTCACTCACACACACACACACACACACACACACACACACACACACACACACACACACACACACACACACACACACACACACACACACACACACACACACACACACACACACTCGCTCCCCCACCACACAGTCCATAAATATTAATATTAATACAGCGTTTGTATTTAAAGGGAGCGCTTGGGTGAAACCGTATACAGAATATTATTAGAGATCACGATACGTTTCTCAGGAGGGAGTACACTTGAATGAATGCATTGCCTTGCCGTCACGATCTGTAAAAAAATCCAATCTTCATATGGCACAAAAAGTTATTTTCAGAAAGACTGCCGATGAACAGGGCTGAATGACTTCTGTCGAAACGCATTTGAATATGGAGAGAGGCGAGGAGAGGAGAGGAGAGGAGAGTGGAGGGGTGGTGTGCGGCCGGGGTTGGCGAATAGGCTGTGCGGTGCGGTGCGGTTGAGATGGAGGTGGTGGTGGGGGTTCAATGGTGATGGATGAGAGGGTTTTCTCCTCCTGTTTGATCAAGCCCCAGTTCACACCAGTGTAGCTCTATTATCTTCATCAGTTAACCACAGCGGGGCTAGATTACTATCAGCGCTGCGAGAAGCATCATCATCGCTACCTCCACCAACACCACAGACAGACACCGCACCGCACACAAAATACTACAGGGCTATTCCATCACCATAGCCATCAGCTATTCCCTATGTACAGTCCCAGGAAAAAGTTTGTACACCCTTTGAAATTTCTTACATTTCTGTCAAAATTGGTCATAAAACATGGTCTGATCTTCCCGGAAATCACAAGAAGGAACAACCAAAGTCTGCTTTAACTAATTCAACCTAAAGATTTACAAGTTTTCATATTTTCATTGGCCATAAGATGTAATCATTCACAGGACAGCAAGGTAAGTAAGTACACCCTTGCATTCAATAGGTTTTAACCCTAAGTTAACCAGATGTTTAATGTAGTTGCAGATCAGATAAACAAAACAATCTGGATGTATCTGGTCTCCCTCTTCTTTAGAAAACTGCCTCTCGTCAGCAAGGTTTGTGGGATGTCTAGTGCATAGCTTTCTTGACTTCATGCCGTATAATCTCAATTGTTTTTTGTCAAGGCTTTGACTGGGCTATTCCAGAATGTGTATTTCATTATTATGAAGCCATTCTAAAGTCGATTTGCTTCTAAAGTATGGGTTGTTGTCACATTTCAGCACCCATCCTCTTGTGTGCTTCAACTGTGTGACAGACTACCTCACTTTTTTTCTGTAAAATGTCTCGATAAACTTCTGAGTTCATTGCTCCACTGATAATAGCAAACTGAAAAGGGCCTGAGGCAACAAGGTAGCCGCATATAATGATGCTCCCGCCACCATACTCAAAGGTGGAGATGATGTTTTGGTGAAGGTGTGGTTTTCCAGTTCTCCTCCAAACATGACATTGTGTGTTCCCCTGAACAATTCAACTTTGGTTTCAACGTTGGTCTACAGAATATTTTGCAGTAATTCTATGAAGCATATAAATGCTTTTTCGCAAACCTCAAAGGTGCTGCAATATTTTTTTTGGACAGAAACCCCATTCATTTTAGATTGGCAGAATGAATCCCATTTTTAGCTATTCTTTGTTACATCTCCTCTTCTGAGTATGGTGGCGGGAGCGTCATTATATGCGGCTACCTTGCTGCCTCAGGCCCTTGACGGTTTGCTATCATCATTGGAACAATGAACTCAAGTTTATTGTGATATTTTACAGAAAAAAACGTGAGGAAGTCTGTCACACAGATGAAGCACACAAGAGTATGGGTCCTGAAATGTGACAACAACCCATCATTTAGAAGCAAATCGACTTTAGAATGGCTTCATAATAATGAAATACACATTCTGAAATAGCCCAGTCAAAGCCCTGACAAAAAATAATTGAGATTATATGGCATGAAGTCAAGAAAGCTATGCACTCCAGACATGCCACAAACCTTGCTGACGAGAGGCAGTTCTCTAAAGAAGAGGGAGACAAGATACAAACAGATTGTTTTATTAATCTGATCTGCAACTACAGGACAAGTCTGGTCGATGATATTTCAACTAACTGAGGGTTAAAACCTACTTAATGCAAGGGTGTACTTACTTATGCCCTGCTCTCCTGTGAATGTTATGGCCTTATGACCAATAAAAATATTATAACATGTAAATGTTTGGATGGAATTAATTAAAGCAGACTCTGATTGTTCCTTCTTGAGATTTCCGGGAAGATCAGACCATGTTTTATGATCAATTTTGACAGAAATGTAAGACATTTCAAAGGGTGTACAAACTTTTTCCTGGGACTGTATGTGTGAGCGAGCGCAGTGTACTACTCTCATTCTTCTCAACTAGCCCTCGTGTCTACGGGGCAATTTTATTACGGGTCTTAAGATGAGAGGGGGCTTTTAAAAAATTCACTTTTCAGTTTTTGATAACACATGAAATATTTCTGCTCCCGCTCCCAAAAAAAAGATTGGAGAAAAAAAAAAAACGCTCAGGCCCATTGTCCTGCCCGCCGAGCCATGGAGTGTCAGAGCGCCTTGCTTGACTCTTGCTGGACTGTTGCATCATGGTCTTTCATGGTCCTCCAATCATCTCCATAGTCGGGACGTAATGGGGAGATAGCTGGAGGCTAGGGAAAGAAATGACTCTGTGGATGAGCAAGGGGTGTAAATTGGGTGGGGGTCAAGGGGGTTGGTGGTGGTGGTGCTGGTGGTGGTGGTGGTGGTGCTAGTGAGGAGTGGGGCAGGGTTGGATAAGGGGTGAGGAGGCTGGCCAGAAGGAGAGAGAGAGGGAGAGAGAGAGAGAGAGAGAGAGAGAGAGAGAGAGAGAGAGAGAGAGAGAGAGAGAGATGTGGGATGAAGGATTGGACTGTTGATAGATACCTTTGGCAGCTTGCCTCCCCTTTTGCTCACACACACCTTTTCACCTTTTCACAGGGCCTCATTCATGTGCACAGGGCTGAATTAAGATGGCCTGGGACCCCTAGGCTACAGGTTGCTGTGGGGGCCCCCGGAAAGGCAATTTTGCAACAAATTTACATAGAGAGTGTCATCATTACGTGCTAGGAATTAAGGATAGCATGTCTACCAACTGTATTCAACATGACAGGTGAATTTTTCAATATTGCATCTTGTCGTAATTCTACAATTTTTTCATTTCTGACAAATCAGGGGCGTCCTGGCAGATGGGGGCCCCTTGGCTGCAGCCATATCTAGCCTGTGCATTAATCCGGCCCTGCGTGTGCGTGCATGTGTGAGTGAGTGAGTGAGTGAGTGTTGTGAGTCGGCGTGTGAGTGCGAGTGTGAGCGTGAGCGAAAAAGCTTGATCGGGACAGGTCAAGCCTGGTCAAGGTGAGGTTGCCGGCGTGCGAGCGAGCTTCAAAGCCACTGCAGGAAGCCACCCTCTCAGTAGTTCAGTGCTCCGCCGACCCCTTTAATCTCCGGCCCCGGCAATCTTTACTCCGCAGCCCCGCTTGCCGTCAATACGGCTGGCCGCTTTGTTGTCCGACGCACGGAGAGGGTGTGATGTCGCCACTTGGGGAGAAGGAGGCGTGTGGTGGTGGTGGTGTTGTGAGGGGTGGGGGTGGGGTGGTGGTGGTGGGGTGTTGGCGGATGTGGATAGATGTAAGCAGGGAAGCTGACAGGGGGGACAAAGGGGTATGTGGTCCCGGGCCCAGGGAGAAAGGGGGCCCAGAATTGGGTCTTCATTACATTATATGTATTGGGTCGGGGGCCCATTTAGTTGATTTTTGTCCCGGGCCTGGTCAA
>NC_085878.1:33220499-33227999 GCF_034702125.1 Engraulis encrasicolus
ATGAAAAAGATTTTCATCTGAGCAGACGGTTCACTTCACATTTTTGTGGCCAAATTTTAATATCACTTATTTCAACACAAAACACTCGGCAAGGGAATGCTGGAAACCTTGGGTAGGTTTTTGTGAGAAAGAAGAATCTGGTAATACTAAGTGTTAAGACTACCTCGTCCAAGGCAGCTGAAACATAAAAGGGAGACCACAAATAGTGTCCAATTTAAAACATACTTAATTACAATATGTACAGATGTCAGTTGTGTTTAAAATAAATTGTAGTGCATGTACATGAGACATATGCCAAATGTAAGCAAAACATGAAGTCTCTTGGAGGGAGAAATGGAGTCAGGCTCTGCCAGAGGAGAGTCCGTGGCCACAGTCAAAGCTGCAAATTGTTAGGGGTGTAAATAGTAATCGAAATGTAGCGATATATCGCGATATAATCTGACGATTGGATCGAATCTTATCATCGCTGGCCCCTGCCCAATTTTGCTGTCCTATTTTACAATTCCATCGTCTCTTGGTCTCACACTACTCAACTAGCCTATGTAAGCTAGGCGCTAACATGAAGAACGTAACTTCAACCATAGCAATAGTGTAACGTCAAATACGCACCAACGTTGCAGAGCAGCGCTCTGGTTTGTGCTGTTCGAAACCAACGCTTTACTGTAGACGATACCTTCACAGCGGTCATATCCGATCAGACAAGTGTTTATTTAGGAAGGGAGTCATGGAGCCGATGCCTTTCATTTTGGCCGTGTCCAGTGAATGTTTTATGTTTTTATAGTGGCTTCAGTTTCAGCTGGTTGGCTGTCCTCAATTACAGCTGATTGGCTGCACCCATCTCTAGCGGTCTCACACAATCTGCTACAAACAAGACACAGACACAAAGGGCAGAGCACACAAAGACAGTAAAAATCCTAGACAGTCATAACAATACTGTTGAAGACACTGGTGGCTTGAATACAGACCTTCCAATATGTGGTAAACAAGCAGAGTCGTTGCTTTGATTGCAGCGTTAGTTCATTGCTTTGATGGCAGCGCTAGCTTAGTCATGTTGACACATTATGTCAAAGGTTCGTATTTACCCATTAATTTAGTAGTTCCTACAATTCCAATGTGCTGTTGATGGTTGGTTGTCTAGTCATAAATTGCTGGATAGCTCATTCTCACTTCTTCAATTTGCGTATTTGATTTCAGTATCTGCTGACCTAGGTTCAAAGCAAGCATTTTGAGGCATGTCATCAACAAGTCAGCTCTCTAATCATATTTTTGGGTTAGTTGTGGATACGTATGTTGCACACTCTCAATTTCCGAGAATTATAAGTAGAACTCAGGACTTTTCTCAGAGTTGTCTGCAACACATTTGCAACTCTTGATTCAAATCCGAAGAGCAGCTTTTTTACAAAACACATCCTCCTTCCCAAGGCTTTGCCACTGAACTATGTATTGGAAACAGAATCCATCTTGAGAGACCAATGACTGACTGGGTTAGTTGTGTGTATGTTGCACACTGTCAATTTCCGAGAATTACAAGTAGAACTTCAGTAGGACTTTTCTTAGAGTTGTCTGCAACACATTTGCAACTCTTGATTCAAATCCGAAAAGCAGATCCTCCCTCCCAAGGCTTGCCACTGAACTATGTCTTGGAAACAGGATCCATCTTGAGACCAATGACTGAGTGTCAACATTTGTGCCACACGTTCCCTTGCCACTCATCACATCCAGGCTTGTGTGCGCTGCTCAAGGCCGAATCACATGCTGTTTGCTCCTGGGGGCTGGCGTCTTGCGCACTGTCTTAGCACTCATGGACTTCTCTGACGCATCCAGGCGTATTACATGATATACACATACACACACACACATTCTGGCATACGTACACACACACACACACACACACACACACACACACACACACACACACACACACACACACACACACACACACACACACACACACACACATGCAGGCATACACACACACACACACACACACACACACACACACACACACACACACACACACACACACACACACACACACACACATACATGTGCACACATGTGCACACATAGGTATGCACACTCACTTGCGCGTAGACACACACTCACACATGGGGCTTGCGTCTTGCGTACTGTCCAAGCACTCATGGACTTCTCTGACGCATCCAGGCGTATTACATGATATACACACACACACACACATTCTGGCATCCGTACACACACACACACACACACACACACACACACACACACACACATGCAGGCATACACGTGCACACACACACACACACACACACACACACACACACACACACACACGTGCACACACATGCACGCACACGCACCCACACACACACACACACACACACACACACATGCGCACACACATGTGCACACGTAGGCATGCACACTCACTTGCACGTAGAGACACACACACACACACACACACACACACACACACACACACACACACACACACACACACACACACACACACACACACACACACCACAGTTAGTACCGTAACCCTACACACACACACACACACACACACACACACACACACACACACACACACACACACACACACACACACACACACACTCCTCAGTTAACCCTTACAACCCTCAGGTCCCTCTGGAAACTATTGGAGGTCATGGGCCATCATCTGTTTTTTTTCTCTTCCCATCTCCTTCTATATCTCTTTTTCTTTTTCTTCTTCTTCTTCTTCTTCTTCTTCTTCTTCTTCTTCTTCTTCTTCTTCTTCTTCTTCTTCTTCTTCTTCTTCTTCTTCTTCTTCTTCTTCTTCTTCTTCTTCTTCTTCTTCTTCCTCCCTCTCCTTCCACCTCCTTCTCTTTCTGTCCTCTTTCTCTCCCCCTCTCCTTCCATCTACCAGTCGCCCCCCCTTTCTCTCCGTCTGTGCCTTTGAGTCTTTCATCAGGTGATCCATTTCCCACCTCCACCCCCCACCCCCCACCCCATGCCTCTCCCCCCTCTCCTCCCTCCCTCCACTCCCTCGTTCTTTCCCTTGTGCACCTTGTGAGCGATCAGCTTGTGAATTGGTCTGTTTGTCAGGCGCTGAGCTGAGAATAGGGAAGGGTGAATACAGAGGGAATTGATGGGCCTTTAATTGGCCCTCTGTCTATCGGGCCCCATTAGGCCCTCCATTTAGCACTATCTGATGTGGACGCACCCGCCACCCGTACCCGCCACCCGCTCCACACCGCCTTCATTCACACCTCCATCAGGTGCCTGGGCCCTCTTCTACTCTCCGTCTCTCTCTTTCTCTTTCTCTTTCTCTCACTCTCTGTGTGTGTCTCTCTCTCTGTCTCTGTCTCTCTTTCTCTCTCTCTCTTTCTCTCTCTCTGTCTCTCTCTCCCTCTTTCTCTCAATCCCCCCTCTCTCTCTCTGTCTCTCTCTCTCTTTCTTTCTCTCTCTCTGCCTTTCTATCTCTTCTCTCTCTCTCTCTCTCTCTCTCTCTCTCTCTTTCTCTCTGTATATTGGCGTTTAGTTGTTTTGGTCTGGACTGTTGTGGCGTGGTGTGGTGTGGTGTGGTGAAAAGGGGTGAAGCAGCAGCAGCAGCAGCATTAAGTCCCTGATCAATAGGGGATCAGGCTGCTTCCTCCTCCCTGGGAGAAGCTCTGAGCTTCATTGGTCTTTTTCCTTTCATCACTGCCTTAGCGGTGTTTAACACATTTTCCACCCACTCTTCGTCCTCAGACCTTCCTCAGGCCTGTCTACACCCCCTCTACATCTCTCTGTGTAAGACCATGTGTGTATGTGAACTGCTGTAAGGCTGATGGCTGTACTTAAATTTTGCACAGCTAACTTTTTAAAGTCTTGATTTTTTGTATATAGTTTTTGTTGTTGTTTTTTAAGCACCGGGAGCATCTGCACTTTACCAATTTTGTTGTACCTGCACAATGAAAATAAAGACATTCATTTATTCATTCAAATATGTGCTATATTTTTACTTTAATGCACAAAAATGTGTATAAAGTTTCTGTGTATGTTTTGTATTCATTTGTGTATTTAGTTGTGTATTTGTGTATTTAGGTGGTGACAGACACCTTAATTTCCTTCGGGATTAATAAAAAGTTCTCTACTTACTCTACTCTACTCTACTCTACTCCACTCTCTCTGTCTTTCTCTTTGTATGTTCAGTGGTTATTCAGCCTGTCATTTTACAGTTGTGTGAGCATGCATGTTTATTGTTTCATGACTGGAGAGACCATACCAGAGTAACTCAGATGCGTTTGAAATTTTTTTTTAATTTAAGTGTGCAAAAACAATTGCATCTGTGCTGCTCTGATGTGGTCTCTCCCTTGAAGATTGCCTGCCTCTCTCCCGTCGATGCACCAGATGATAAAATAGAGGCGTGCAGAATTACCCCTTTCTTATTGTATCATGATCTGTTGCTACAGTGTCTTATGCACTGTATGCATTGACCTGTGGTATTGTTTGTAGTGCTACTCGGCAGCCTTTTAATTGCTACTGTAATGTAGGCATCTTAGCAGGGGCACTGCTGGCCACCTCCACCGAATAGCATTGTGACCACACACACACACACACACACACGCGCTCTCTCTGTCACACGCGCACACACGCACGCACAAACACACAATCACATACGCGCGCACACACGGACACACGCACCACACACACCACACACACACACACACACACACACACACACACACACACACACACGCGCGCACTCTTTCTCTCACACGCGCACACACGCACGCACAAACACACAATCACATACGCATACACACACACATACCGGTACACACACACACACACACACACACACACACACACACACACACACACACACACACACACACACACACACACACACACACACACACACACACACACACACACACACACACACACACACACACACACACACACACACACACACACACACCTGCCAGTAGAACATGGCTTGAAGATGACAAGTGTGGACAGTACAGTATGTGTGACAGTGCAGCATGTGTCTTCCCTGTCCCCACGTCTCTGGGTTTTTGTGTCTTGTGTGAGTGACACCAGTTGAGATGTCTCTCCGTCGTGACGGTGAGAATTTGGCGAAGACGTGGCGAGGAGCAGTGGAATTCTCCGACTTCGGCTCGCTGACGGCCCCCCTTCGACTCGGGTGTCACCGGCTCACCCGGCCAGTCCTGTGTGTGTGTGTCTGTGTGTGTGTGTGTGTGTGTGTGTGTGTGTGGGGGGTGGGTGTGTGTGTGTGTGTGTGTGTGTGTGTGTGTGTGTGTGTGTGTGTGTGTGTGTGTGTGTGTGTGTGTGTGTGTGTGTGTGTGTGTGTGTGTGTGTGTCGGCCGGTCTTGTCCTGCGCACAGAGCTGTTAATTTTAGGTTCAAAGGGTCTCCCTCCCCACACACACACACAACATACACAACACACCACACACACACACACACACACACACACACACACACACACACACACACACACACACACACACACACACACACACACACACACACACACACACACACACACACACACACACACACATTGCACCACAACCCATCCCCACCCTGACCCACGAGACACCGGAAACCAGATACCCTCACTAAACCCTCTGCCTCCAGACATACAGACACACACACACACACACACACACACACACACACACACACACACACACACACACACACACACACACACACACACACACACACACACACACACACACACACACACACACACACATTGACGCATGGTCAGGTTGTGTTGCATAGTTATTTTGGGTGGCCATGGGAGTTCCCTCTCTCCTCTCTCAGTTGGTCGATGATGTTTGTGGACTTCTATACAAACTTAAAGGTTCTTGTGCAAGTGTGTGTGTGTTTGTGTGTGTGTGTGTGTGTGTGTGTGTGTGTGTGTGTGTGTGTGTGTGTGTGTGTGTGTGTGTGTGTGTGTGTGTGTGTTTGCGGGGGTGTTTGCATAAGATAACTGTTGAAAGACAGTGACACAAAAAGAGAATCCCCCTCTCCACATATAAACAGACACACAGACACGCACACACACATACACACACACACACACACACACGCACGCACACACACAGTTTGTGTAGCTTGTAGCCTGGTGTGATGGGAAAAGTAGAGTTAGCTTAGGCAGTGTTCCCTATGACGTCCTTTCTCCACATGGTGGCCTGGGCCTCCTGGCATTCTTCCGCGCTGCCCTCACATGTAACTGAGGTACGTATTCCCGCATAGTCTGCCACTCAGGGCTCACACTCACCACCTCCTAGTCACCACTTCAGTTCAGGCATGGGAGTCACAGCACGATACCGCTGAGCTAAAGGACCATTCCGATAGCTTAGCGCTACGATACTGTATGAGACCTCAGGAGGATTTTTTAAAACTATTTTCCACGCCACACTCTGCTAGTTGGCCTCCGTTACACTCACAACCCCTAAACCTCACTCCCATCCCGCGTCAACGGCACTAGTGTAGCTGAGGCGTTCTTGCGCAGTCCGGCACTCGGGGCTCGCACCCACCACCTCCTAGTCAAGGCTCCAGTTTGGGTATGGGAGGCACAGCACGATACCGCTGAGCAAAAGGATCAGCCTTACGCCTCAGCACTACCAGTCTTTGGGAGAGAAGTTTCTACTAAGGTTCCACACCAATTTTTGCTAGTTGGCCTCCATTACACACACACATTCACTGAATTGGACGCATAGGAACGGTAGATGAATGATATTTAGTGAATGAATGGAGGGATGGATGAATATATACGTACACCAATTATGTAAATATGTTTTTTTTAAGGATGAGTGATTGGACAGAATGAGTGGATAGGCTCTGTTAACAGTATGACGATGTGTTTTATTTACATAGCTGTTTGTATTGTTTCAAAACAATGCTAGGGGCATTGGAAATTAGCTCTGACTACAAATGCTATGCTATGCTATACCTACATGCTCTGTCTCTACTCAAACAAACTAAATTAAGCTAAACTAATATTCACTGAGTTGAGTGTTGTCACAATCACGTGTCTGCTATGTAGAACCTGTGCTAGCTGAAAGTTTTCTCCCATATTAATGTGACAGCGCTCATGGCCATGCAATGTCACACGAAAAGTATAAATGAATTTGTAGTAATGTCAAAACATTGGAGTTTAGGAACACTTCACCTAACCAGGTTCTACAGCAAGAGGCTAGTGGAATGTTAACTAGTCCAATTTTGTATCTTTTCAAGGGCGCCTCCTCCGCGTTTTCCTCCATGACAATATGGCGTACTGTTGACATTCACACGGAAATTCCCAGATTTCTGACTTATGCCCGATTCGCACGGGATAAATATTACCTATGGACCCCTGGTAATTCGCAATTACCCCCGGACCTAAGAGATTTTTAGGGGTGCTTTCGGACGGGATAAGTAAATGTCTGTTATTTACTCAATTCATAGACATTACAAGGCGGTGCAGACGGCGCGTCTATATGAAATTACCCCAGGACGTCTGTGTTTCGCC
>NC_085878.1:33237999-33250499 GCF_034702125.1 Engraulis encrasicolus
ACACACACACACACACACACACACACACACACACACACACACACACTCTCTCACACACACACATGCATGCACGCACATGCACACACACGCACACACACAGGACTACTGACAGGTTTTGCCGGACACAGGACAAAGTCATCTGAAAAGGCCCTACGATCCAATACATACAATGATGACCCAATTTGACCCAATAATGGCAACCCAATTTTTGGGCCTCCCCTCTCCCTGGGCCCAGCACAACTGAACCCTTTGTGTCCAACCCTTGTCGACTTCACTGCACACACTTGCAACCCTTTTCCTCACTGCTTTGGTAACCCCGGCAATCCAATCCCTATAGGAACCCAGAACAGGAGAGATTTACAGCTTCCCAATGGGTTTTAAAGTGTTAATCTTCAAAGACATTGGGTTTGTGTCCTGCATAATGGACCTTAAAGAGGATTCAAATCAACACTGCCTGGATTGGGGCTCATCTCACCAACTCACCAACTCACCAGTCACATGACCCCGCAAGCTGCGATGCCATTGGCCCCCCCGGCCGTAAAAGAATGCGGCACCCTGCAATAGGCAAATGGCCCTAATACTTTGTGTAAAGTCAAACAAGCCGAAGATCATGTCGGAACAATGGCTCGTTTGAATGAGAGACAGTGACCCTGTCTTCTCAGAGGGTCAGGGAATTCTCTTTTTACCTATTGTTTTCTTTTTTCTTGCTCTTTTTTTACTCTTGAAAGTTTTTTTTCCCCCTGAGACCTGTGCTCAATAGACTTTGTGGTTGACTTCAGACCGGACCTTTAACTGAATAATCATGCAGAGAGAACGAGGCTATCACAAACAATTACACATGAGAGGGAAACCCAACGAGTGTTGGCTGTTTAAGCTTTCCCGACTGTATTATGCATCACCTCTGTGCTATGGGTTCGCCGTCGACTTTAAAGAACTGAGAAGTCACGCGAATGCTAAATCAAATCGTCTTACATGCACATAGTTGTGGCTGTGTGTTGTACGCCTGGAAAAAGAGAAAAGCCTCCTATGCCTCCACACACACACACACACACACACACACACACACACACACACACACACACACACACACACACACACACACACACACACACACACACACACACACACACACACACACACACACACACACACACACACACACATATATATATATATATTCCAAAAATAAAAGACCTGACTGAAAAAAATCAAAGCCCCCAAAGTCCTACTGCACTCCAGGAAATAGCTGAGCCATGTCACTGTAAAAAAAAATAGAATAAATCTGTACCTTCTTTTATCCCAGAGTCAAAACAATGCAAATTCGCCATAGGAAGTACAGTATGCAAAACGAAATGCTTGCATACAAGCAAGCAACCCTCCCCGACAATAGGAGACAATAGGACCTTATTCTTTCCGAAGCTTGCCGTCGTCGTTGTTACCACTAGGGAGAAGAGGAACAGTAAACTGAACGCAGGACTAAATCTTAAATCTAAATAAAGGCTTTCACTCGGGCACGTTTGTCAGCGCTGCTATGAGCCAGCGTGATTGAGGCCATCGGCTTTGATAGAGGAGGTGTTATCATTGCGGCGCCCCTAATAGTCGCGAGGCCCCCACCACACCACACCCCCACCCCCAACTCGCCCTGGCTGGTGATATGTGAAGGCACTATTCACTCAGATTGATGTTGGATCTGCTCCATAGTCCTCCATGCCAGAACACTACCACCGCCATCTACACACACGCACGCACGAATGCACACACACACACACACGTACAGACACGTACTACACACACACACAGACACGCACACGCACACAGATACAGACACAGACAATTCCTCCCAGTCTCATCTGAGCACTTGATCTTAAACGAGGGAGAGGAAGGGAGAGAGAGAGAGGGAGGTAGAGGGAGGGTGGGCAGTGTAGTGCAGTGCAGACGAGTACAGAGCAGAGGAGAGGAGGCTGTCTGGCGTAGTGTAATTGTCAGTGATTACTGTCTTTATGCTGTCACACTGTCTCTCTAGCTGGCTACTCTCTTCTCCAGCATCCACGGCGGAATGAAATTCTTTCATGGTTTCAGGGGCCAAGAAGAGCCCATTTCCTCAGAGAGAGAGAGAGAGAGAGAGAGAGAGAGAGAGAATGAAGAGGAGAGGGACAGAGAATGAGAGAGAGAGAGAGAGGCCGACAGCTCAGAGAGAGAAAGAGAGCGAGGGAGAGAAAAAAATCTCTCTCTCTCTCACACAGTAAGATATTTCCATCCCAAGCAGTATGAAATATTAAACGTGTTCATTATATCCTCAATTTGCAGTTATTTCTCATCGCACACAGCCATTTTCCCCGCTTTCTTATTGGCACAGCGCTTCTGGGCCCTGGGAGAGAAATCTCTCTTTTATTATTTAAATCCATGCATGAGGACTGAGCCCCCTAGAAATCATCTCCATCCGGGAGAGAGGGGGGGAGAGAGAGAGAGAGAGAGAGAGAGAGGAACGAGAGAGAGAGAGAGCGAGCAGGAGAGAGAAAACGAGGGAGAGAGAGATAGGGAGAGAGAAAGCGAGGATGTGTGTGTGTGAGAGAGAGAGAAAGAGAGAGAGAGATAGAGAGAGACGGAGGGAGAGAGAGAGAGAGAAAAGGCCTTCAATGCTGATTGGCAGGTTGATATCCACACAGCGGATGGAGCGTGCGATAATGCCCGCGACAAAGAGAAATCTCTCCACCCCGTTATGTTTTTATTGAGGTCTAAGTGGGGGGTGGGAAAGGATAGAGGGTTTGATGTGTGTGTGTGTGTGTGTGTGTGTGTGTGTGTGGGGGGGGGGGGGGGGGGGGGGGGTGGGGGTGCTGGTTGGTGTGTGTTGGGGTTTGATACGGCAGCAGAGTTTTTGACGCACAATAAAAGTAGCCTTCAATAATTGCGAGTGGCAATGGGCTGTGTCCGGGAAGCTCGGGTGCTCGGGGTTGTCAGCGGGCGCGATGTAAATTTCTTTGACGTGTTTTTGTCTGGATAAAACTTTAATGTCGCGGGTGTGACAAATCGCATGCAAATGTTGTTTTCATCCCTTCCCTTCATCCCCTCATTCCTCCATCCCTCCATCCCTCCTCCTCCTGCTCTTCCTCTCCTCTCCTCTCCTCTCTTCCCAGCCACCGCCAACAAGATGACCTCTGTCGTCTTCCCGGGGGAAATCAAGCCTTTAAAAAATGATTTGATGGCTGCATCCACACACAAACTAACTCCCCCACCCACACCAACACCCCCCCAACCCCCCAACCCTCCTCCTCCATGCGCACAGATATACTCACACACACACACGCATACACATACACGCTGGAGTGATATGCATATACTGTGCCATCACCCGCCCCCTTCCCTCAGTTGTAGGGGAGCCATCCATCCACAGAAGACAAAGCAGAGAGGAAGAGAATAGATGATGGGAGGAGTGAGGAAGGAGGGTAAGCTGAGCTAATACTGTAACTAACATGGCCACTGACATATGGGGAGGAGCATCCAACATGTGAAGGTGCCTGTGAATGACTGACTAGACCGGGGGGGGGGGGCACTTTTTCAATTGAGGGGACACTTCAAATTTTATAAAGTCCTTCAAGGGCTGTGCAGAGGCGATTCTATGGTTAGGTGGGGCCCCAATCGAAAATACAAAAGAATGAACATTTGAACCAAAATCACCACTACTGTAGTACCGTATGGGCTGTTATTCACTATCTAGGGGCCTGGGGGCCCCAAGCAGCTGCCTGCCTTGCCTGGTGGCAAGATGCAACTCTGGGGCCGTGCTATGTAGCCAGGCCACTCCTAGTGACGCAACTACCTCTGCCTTGCTTCTAGTCAGACCAAGAGCAATGTAAATATGTTTCTGATCTCTCGAAAAATCGGGAACTCCACCCAATTTGTCAGGAACCAATCAACCAGTAGCAAACCAAGGGAGGCGGGTCAACAGTGGTATTTGGGAAACATCGTTATTGTTTTGTTGTTGTAAATTGTTATGCTCTTGGTCAGGCCAAATCTCGAAGAGATTTGAAAGTCCATGATAATCAAGCTACGTGCTATGAACACAAAGCAGGATTTCCCCCTACACTTTAGGTCTATATTGAAGGTGGCCACCTTTACGACAGACCCCACCTTCACTAGATCCCCTGAACATATAACTCAATCGTATTGCAAATGTAATTTTTAAGATTTCTTTACAAGGTAACACTTTATAATAAGTACCCATTTTTAGGCATTACTTAAGGGTTAGTTAAGCCTTATTTTACCATTAGTTAACCCTTAGTGAATCACGAGTTAATCATTATGTAAGCATTATTTCTCATTTCCTAACTATTATCTACTACCGTTAGTAAATGGTTAGTGTGTGCTGATATAACGGTTCGCTAAGCAAAGTTAAGCCTTAAATAAGCCTTATTTTAACAATAGTTAACCCTTAGTGAATAACGAGTTAGTCGTTATGTATGTGTTATTCCTCAGTTCTCTTAACTATTATTACTACCATTAGTAAATGGTTAGTGTGTGCTGATGTAACGGTTCGCTAAGCAAAGTTAAACCTTAGTTAAGCCTTATTTTTAACAATAGTTAACCCTTGGTGAATCACGAGTGTAAGTCGTTATGTACGTGTTATTTCATAATAAGCAATGTTTATCAAGTCATTTGTTAACGTTTTGGAAAGCATGGAAAGGTTTTCACTTTAAAAGTTCCCCAGATATGCGGAAGTAGTGAGTTGTAACTTCTTGTTAATGCATAAGCAATGCCTAACAAATCTTTGTTAACGTTTTGTAAAGCATGGAAAGGTTTTCACTTTAGATCAGTTCCCCAGATATACTTAAGTAATGAGTTGTAACTCCTTGATAATGCATAAGCAATGCTTAACAAGTCATTTGTTAACATTTTGGAAAGCATGGAAAGGTTTTCACTTCAAAAGTTCCCCAGATATGGCAAGTAGTGAGTTGCAACTTCTTGATAATGCATGAGAAATGCCTAACAAATAATTTGTTAACGATTTTTGTAAAGCATGGAAAGGTTTTCACTTTAGATCAGTTCCCCAGATATACCTTAAGTAATAAGTTGTAACTCCTTGATAATGCGTAAGCAATGCTTAACGAGTCATTTGTTAATGTTTTGGAAAGCATGGAAAGGTTTTCACTTCAAAGTTTCCCAGATATGCGCAAGTAGTGAGTTGTAACTTCTTGATAATGCATAAGAAATGCCTAACAAATCATTTGTTAACGTTTTGTAAAGCATGGAAAGGTTTTCACTTTAGATCGGTTCCCCAGATATACTTAAGTAATGAGTTGTAACTCCTTGATAATGCATAAGCAATGCTTATCGAGTCATTTGTTAATGTTTTGGAAAGCATGGAAAGGTTTTCACTTCAGAGAAGTTCCCCAGATATAGGCCTACTTAAGTAGGCCTAATGGGTTTTTAATCCTTGATAAAAGCATAAGCAATGCTTATGAAGTCATTTGTTAATGTTTTGGATAGCATGGAAAGATTTTCACTGAAAAAGTTCCCCAGATTTGCGTTAGTAATGCGTTGAAACTTCTCGATAATGCATAAGCAATGCTTATCAAGTCATTTGTTAACGTTTTGGAAAGCATGGAAATGTGTTCACTTTATATCAGTTCCCCAGATATACTTAAGTAATGAGTTGTAACTCCTTGATAATGCATAAGCAACATGTTTTGGAAAGCATGGAAAGATTTTCACAGAAAAAGTTCCCCAGATATGAGTTATTAATGCGTTGAAACTTCTTGATAATGCTTACGCAATGCTTATCAAGTCATTTGTTAACGTTTCGGAAAGCATGGAAAGGTTTTCACTTTAGAACAGTTCCCCAGATATACCTAAGTGATGGGTTATACATCCTTGATAATGCATAAGCAATGCTTACCAAGTCCTTTGTTAGTGTTTTGGAAAGCATGGAAATGTTTTCACTTAAAAAGTTCCCCAGATATGCGTTAGTAATGCGTTGAAACTTCTTGGTAATGCATAAGCAATGCTTATCAAGTCATTCGTTAATGTGTTGTAAAGCCATAACAGGTTTTCACTTTAGATCAGTTCCCCAGATAACCTTAATTAATGAGTTGTAACTCCTTGATAATGCATAAGCAATGCTTAACAAGTCATTTGTTAACGTTTTTGGAAAGCATGGAAAGGTTTTCACTTTAGATCAGTTCCCCAGATATACTTAAGTAATGGGTTATACATCCTTGATAGTGCATAAGCAATGCTTATCAAGTCATTTGTTAATGTTTTGGAAAGTATGGAAAGGTTTTCACTTAAAAAGTTCCCCAGATATGCGTTAGTAATGCGTTGAAACTTCTTGGTAATGCATAAGTAATGCTTATCAAGTCATTCGTTAATGTGTTGTAAAGCCATAACAGGTTTTCACTTTAGATAAGTTCTCCAGATATACTGAAGTAACTGGTTATAAATCATTGATAATGCATAAGCAATGCTTATCAAGTCATTTGTTAATGTTTTGGAAAGCATGGTGAGATTTTCACTTAAAAAGTTCCCCAGATATGCGTTAGTAATGAGTTGTGACTTCTTGGTAATGCATAAGCAATGCTTATCAAGTCATTTGTTAACGTTATGGAAAGCATGGAAAGGTTTCCACTTTAGATCAGTTCCCCAGATATACTTAAATAATGGGTTATACATCCTTGATAGTGCACAAGCAATGCTTATCAAGTCATTTGTTAATGTTTTGGAAAGTATGGATAGGTTTTCACTTAAAAAGTTCCCCAGATATGCGTTATTATTGCGTTGAAACTTCTTGGTAATGCATAAGCAATGCTTAACAAATAATTTGTTAACGTTTTGTAAAGCATGGAAAGGTTTTCACTTTAGATCAGTTCCCCAGATATACTTAAGTAATGAGTTGTAACTCCTTGATAATGCGTAAGCAATGCTTAACAAGTCATTTGTTAACGTTTTGGAAAGCATGGAAAGGTTTTCACTTCAAAAGTTCCCCAGATATGCGCAAGTAGTGAGTTGTAACTTCTTGATAATGCATAAGAAATGCCTAACAAATCATTTGTTAACGTTTTGTAAAGCATGGAAAGGTTTTCACTTTAGATCGGTTCCCCAGATATACTTAAGTAATGAGTTGTAACTCCTTGATAATGCATAAGCAATGCTTATCGAGTCATTTGTTAATGTTTTGGAAGCATGGAAAGGTTTTCACTTCAGAGAAGTTCCCCAGATATAGGCCTACTTAAGTAGGCCTAATGGGTTTTTAATCCTTGATAAAAGCATAAGCAATGCTTATGAAGTCATTTGTTAATGTTTTGGATAGCATGGAAAGATTTTCACTGAAAAAGTTCCCCAGATTTGCGTTAGTAATGCGTTGAAACTTCTCGATAATGCATAAGCAATGCTTATCAAGTCATTTGTTAACGTTTTGGAAAGCATGGAAATGTGTTCACTTTATATCAGTTCCCCAGATATACTTAAGTAATGAGTTGTAACTCCTTGATAATGCATAAGCAACGTTTATCAAGTCATTTGTTAATGTTTTGGAAAGCATGGAAAGATTTTCACAGAAAAAGTTCCCCAGATATGAGTTATTAATGCGTTGAAACTTCTTGATAATGCTTACGCAATGCTTATCAAGTCATTTGTTAACGTTTCGGAAAGCATGGAAAGGTTTTCACTTTAGATCAGTTCCCCAGATATACCTAAGTGATGGGTTATAAATCCTTGATAATGCATAAGCAATGCTTACCAAGTCCTTTGTTAGTGTTTTGGAAAGCATGGAAATGTTTTCACTTAAAAAGTTCCCCAGATATGCGTTAGTAATGCGTTGAAACTTCTTGGTAATGCATAAGCAATGCTTATCAAGTCATTCGTTAATGTGTTGTAAAGCCATAACAGGTTTTCACTTTAGATCAGTTCCCCAGATAACCTTAATTAATGAGTTGTAACTCCTTGATAATGCATAAGCAATGCTTAACAAGTCATTTGTTAACGTTTTTGGAAAGCATGGAAAGGTTTTCACTTTAGATCAGTTCCCCAGATATACTTAAGTAATGGGTTATACATCCTTGATAGTGCATAAGCAATGCTTATCAAGTCATTTGTTAATGTTTTGGAAAGTATGGAAAGGTTTTCACTTAAAAAGTTCCCCAGATATGCGTTATTATTGCGTTGAAACTTCTTGGTAATGCATAAGCAATGCTTATCAAGTCATTCGTTAATGTGTTGTAAAGCCATAACAGGTTTTCACTTTAGATCAGTTCCCCAGATATACTTAAGTAATGGTTCGTAATTCCTTGATAATGCATAAGCAACGCTTAACGAGTCATTTGTTAATGTCCAGAAACATCCATGAGGGGCAGTCACATGAGCCTCAACTTAGGCCTAGGCCTACTGTTTGCCATGCTACCAGTCATCACACACTAACCATTACAAAAGGGTTAAATAAGACTTCATTGATGCTAAAGCAAGAGTTTACAAACCGTTACCATACATGCCTAATAGTACTTGTTAATGGTTAGGTGGTAGGAGACAACAAAGAGATAATGTTTTTTTCATAAATAAAGGTGGGTTATCAGACATTTTAATGATGGTTTACTAATGCTTATCAGAAAGTTAAATCACCCTAGACGAATGATTCATTAACAGTACTTATTAATTTCACAGAAATACATAATGACTGACTCGTGATTCACTAAGGGTTAACTAATGCTTAATTTATTTTAGCGAGTAGTTACATCAGCACACACTAACCATTTACTAACGGTATTAGTTAATGGTTAAGAAATGAGAAATAACACATACATAACGACTTACTCGTGATTCACTAAGGGTTAATTAATGTTAAAAATAAGGCTTAACTAAGGTTTAACTTTGCTTAGCGAACCGTTACATCAGCACACACTAACCATTTACTAACGGTAGTAGATAATAGTTAAGAACTGAGGAATAACACATACATAACGACTAACTCGTTATTCACTAAGGGTTAACTATTGTTAAAATAAGGCTTATTTAAGGCTTAACTTTGCTTAGCGAACCGTTATATCAGCACACACTAACCATTTACTAACGGTAGTAGATAATAGTTAGGAAATGAGAAATAATGCTTACATAATGATTAACTCGTGATTCACTAAGGGTTAACTAATGGAAAAATAAGGCTTAACTAACCCTTAAGTAATGCCTAAAAAGGGGTACTTATTATAAAGTGTTACCCTTTACAAAAAGAAAAGTAACTTAACAGCACACAGCATTGGAGAAGAACCATGGCGTGTGTGTGTGTGTGTGTGTGTGTGTGTGTGTGTGTGTGTGTGTGTGTGTGTGTGTGTGTGTGTGTGTGTGTGTGTGTGTGTGTGTGTGTGTGTGTGTGTGTGTGTGTGTGTGTGTGTGTGTGTGTGTGTGTGTGTCCATGTGTCCATGTGTCCATGTGTCCATATTTGTTTTGGGAATGTGTGTGTGTGTGTGTGTGTGGTTGTGGGGTGGTGTGGGTATGGTTGTGTGTGTGTTTGTGTGGATGTGGGAATATATTACCGGTATATATATTATGGCTGTGCTTGTTTTTTTGTGGGCATGTGGATGTGTGTGTTTATATATGTGTTCTGTATGTGCAGTACAGTGTGTGTGTGTGTGTGTGTGTGTGTGTGTGTGTGTGTGTGTGTGTGTGTGTGTGTGTGTGTGTGTGTGTGTGTGTGTGTGTGTGTGTGTGCGCGTGTGCGTGCGTGCGTGCGTGCGTGCTTGTGTGTGTGTGTGTGAGTTCATAGGGGTGGCGTCGGAGGTGCAACAGACTCTGAGCTTCCCTCTCGTTTCCTCTGCCCGTCGCCTTGATGTCTATACACACACACACATTTTCACACACAGGAACCAGAAGTCTCTGTGCCGCATAGGAACTTCATGTGTCGGCACCCATGTGGTACACATGTGGGGATGTGTGCAAGTATGTGTATGTGAGCTGCGTGTTAGCATGCACGGATGTATGCACTTACACGCAAACCTGTGTGTGTGTTTGTGTATGAGTGCGTTTGCACATAAGACAGAGTGTTTGAAGGCTGCCTTTAATATGCGGGGGAATAAGAGACTCTTTTGTACATTGTGGGTGCAGGCCAGGCAGCATATGAGGCCAATAACAGCCGGGGCCCCCGGGGTCAATGCATGGAGGATGAAGGCAGAAGATATAATCATACAACATGGAGAGGACACCACACCTCTCTCTCTCTCTCTCTCTCTCTCTCTCTCTCTCTCTCTCTCTCTCTCTCTCTCTCTCTCTTTCTCTCTCTCTCTATGTCTCTGTCTCTTTGTTTCTCTCTCTCTCTCTCCGTCTATTTGTTTCTCTCTCTCTCTGTCTCTCTGTCACTCTCTCTCTCTCTCTCTCTCTCTCTCTCTCTCTCTCTCTCTCTCTCTCTAATTCTGTTTCTTTCTCTCTTTCTCTCTCTGTTTCTGTCTCTCTCTCTCTCTGTTTCTCTCTCTCTCTTTCCTTCTCTCACTCTCTCTCTCTCTCTCTCTCTCTCTCTCTCTCTCTCTCTCTCTCTCTCTCTCTCTCTCTCTCTCTCTCTCTCTCTCTCTCTCTCTCTTTCTTTCTCTGGCTTTCTCTCTCTGTTTCTCTCTCTCTCTGTTTCTCTCTCTCTCCCTCCATCCTCTACTTTCACATAATGGGAAGTGAAGTGGATTGGGCAGAGAAGGGCAGTGGCGGATTTAGCATTCTGGGGGCCTAAGGCGAACTTGGCTGGGGGCCCTTCACATCTTTACTTTTAGAGGTGCACTGTGTAGGATGGTGGCCAGAGTAGGTATTGTAAATATCCTGATCATTGAAACCTTTTCATTTTGACCTTTAATGCATTTTTACAGAATAATAAACTAATATCTACTAGTATGACTAAAGTGCAGTAAGTTTTGCAACTAAAAAGGTCTATTCTGAAAATTCAAAATGGCGGACCATGGAGAAGATCCCCCTTTTCGTGTATGAAATGTGCAATTTTCCCACTCATAATGAACACTTAGAATTTGATGGTGATGATAACTATTCGTGAGAAAGGTAACATGTGTGATTGGGCAGCATGAATTCAGGATATACAGTAAACTACTAAAAATATTACACAGTGCACCTTTAAACAGGAAGGGGGAGTGGGCAGCTGATCTGGGGGGGCCCTGCAGTTTGGGGGATGTATGAGGGGCCCGTAGCAGTTTGCCTACCCTTGCCTCTATTGTAAACCCAGCCCTGATGGAGGAGGGCCCCTCTCTTCATAAGTGTAATATTTTCACCGGGTGACCTTTTCTTTCTAATAGAGTGGCCCACCAATAAGGATATATTGTATCTTTAGGGGATGCAGACGGGGTACAGTAGCTGTAGCCGAGGAGGGAGGTTTTGTGCTGTCACACAGTACGTACACACACTCACATGCATACATCGTTGTTGGTGTGCCTGAGCGTGTCTTTTTGTCTGTGCTTGTATCGTGCCTGTGAATCGGCATGTCTTGTTTGAATGTACGGTATGTTCTGTATGTGCTGTATGTACTTGTAGTGCGGATGCTGCATAATCATTTCTTGCTTAGGTGTGCGTACGTGTTTTGGACTGACAGATGTGTTTTTTATCATGTGTGTGCATCTAATTGGGTGCGTATGAATGTACATTTTGGCTGATGTGGGTATTTACGTATATTATGTGTTTCTGATCATGTGCGAATGTTGTGCAGGGCTCTAAATGAACTTTTTCACCTCTAGCCAAAATAGGTAGTATATGTTAATCTTACCAAACACACCCTCACTAATGTGTCAAAAGTGGCCAGTAAATCGGCCTTTTCTATCACCCAACTGAAATTTCACCAACATTTGCCCGGTTGCCTGGTGTTAATTTAGAGCTCTGTATATACAGTATACTGTATGTATGTAAGTGGTGGCAGGTTAGTGTTTTTGTGCGTGCAGCGCATTTTCACGGTGCAAACGGAGCAGAACCCCGGTGCGGAATACCTCTGAGTAAGCCGATACCCATAGTGTTGAGACTTTGCACGGCAAACGGCACCAGTTGAACCATGAGCCACCACCATAACCGTGCACTGCTGACTGGGAGCAGACGGGGGGGTTGCAGGGGGGCTGTCTGGAGTGCCCTGGGGACCTGTGGGGACCAGGGAGAGGGGCACCCCCTGCCATCCCCTAAAGCCCTTAACACCAATGGGAGCAAGCCATCGACGCCATTCCTGACAATTTATGTATTTGAAAACAGCCACAGGTTCTGAACCTGAGATTCTTTTTTTACTTTGTGCTTGAGTGAAATAAATCATATCATCATCATCATCATCATCATCATCATCATCATCATCATCATCATCATCATCATCATCATCATCATCATCATCATGAGTGTGTGTGTATGTGCAAATAATATAACTTAGAGTTTGAATACTTGAGGTTTATCCTCAACCCCAGGTCTAGGTACTAAATAATTAGATAATTTCAGACACATGAGTTATGTTCACACTTCTGATATGTGAAGATTATATTATGTATATATTTCTTTAGGCCTATAT
>NC_085878.1:33260499-33265499 GCF_034702125.1 Engraulis encrasicolus
TGTCAGCAGCAGACACACAGACATGACCGGGTTTGTGTGTGTGTGTGTGTGTGTGTGTGTGGGGGGGGGGGGGGGGGGGGGGGGGGGGGGGGGATGGGGGGGGGGGGTTTGGGTGGGTGAGTGAGTGAGTGGGGGAGGGGGGAGTGGGGGAGGGGGGGCTGCTCCCCACATGCTCTCATTGTGTTTGGGCAGTGGCAGGGGGCAAGCACAGCAAGGTTAAACTCATTTACAGTAGAGATGATTGCCTGAGGGGTGGGGGTGGTTAGCGGGTAGTTGATGTTGGATAGAGGAGGGAGAGAGGAGGGTGGAGGGTAGAGGAGAGGGGGGAGGAGAGTTGTGGCTCGGCTGGACAGGGGTGGGTAGCGAGTGGAGGATAGAAGATGGAGAGAGGAGGTTGGAGTGTTGAGGGGAGGAGGATAGAGGAGAGTTGAGGTGTGACTGGGGTGGACAGGGTGGGTAGAGGGGATGATATCGGAGGGTAGAGGGGAGGATGGAGGAGGTTGTGGATTGGGTGGATGGGGTGGGTAGTGATGAGTAAATGTTAGAGGGTAGAGGGTGGAGGGTGGAAGAGGTTGTGGCTGGGGTGGAGGGGGCCGAGGCGGGCTGTGGGTGTTTGTTGGAGGGTGGAGGAGAGTTGTAGATGGGGTGGCGTGCGGTTGGATGGTGGAGTGTACAGGGGAGTATGGAGCAAGGTGTAGCTGGGGTGGAGGTGATGGGAAGTGGGTGGAGGATAGAGAATGGAAGGAGGTTGGAGGGTAGAGGGGAGGACGGGGTGTGTCGTGGGTTGCGGATGGAGGGTGGAGGGGAAGGTGGAGGAGAGGTGTAGCTGGGCTGCAAAGGTGTAGGTTTGGCTCGAAAAGTGGTGGGGACATTTCAATGGCAAATAGTCCGGATATGCTGTTTTTGCATTATATTTGTGAAAAAGTGGTGGGGACAAGCTAGGTTTATCTCAAAAGTGGTATCCCTAAAATTACACCCATGCTGGGCTGGATGGGGGGTAGTGGGTGGCTGTTGGAGGTTGTGGCTGGGATGGGGGGGCTGAGGCGGGTGGTGGGTGGATGGTGCACGGTGGAGGGTAGAGGGGAGGATGGAGGAGAGTTGTGGTGTTGCTGGGGTGGAGGGGAGGATGGAGGATGGAGGAGAGTTGTGGTGTTCCTGGATGGGATGGGTAGTGGGTGGATGATGGAGGGTAGAGGGGAGGGTGGAGGTGGTGTGGCTGGGGTGGAGGGGACTGAGGCGGATAGTGAGTGGCTGATGGAGAGTAGAGAGTAGAGGGGAGATGGTGTGGCTGGGGTGGAGCGAGCTGAAGAGGGCCACAGATGAGGCACAGATGACCTGTTGTCGGAGGTCTTTGGCGGTGGTGTGCGACTTCTCAGCTTAGTGCGTGATCATGGGGTGGAGCCCTTTGGAGGAAAAAAAACACGACTTGTGACGGATGGGTTTTGTCTATAATAGGGATTATGTTTGAAGTGTGTGGGCGTATGTGTGTGTGTGTCTATTTGTGTGTGTGTCTGTGTATGGACGAATGTGTGTGTGTGTGTGTGTGTGTGTGTGTGTGTGTGTGTGTGTGTGTGTGTGTGTGTGTGTGTGTGTGTGTGTGTGTGTGTGTGTGTGTGTGTGTGTGTGTGTGTGTGCGTGCGTGCGTGCGTGCGTGTGTGTGTGTGTGCGTGCGTGTGCGTGTGCACCTGCATGTGTGGGCTTGTGTGTGTGTTTCTGTGTTTGTTTGTTGACAGTGACATGTTATATAAGGCCAAGTGCCTCACACCTATGTGCCGGCCAGTGTTACTGCATATCGCCGAAATAGTTGTCAGGCGCCTGGTAATTTTCACTGCTGCTTTCAAATACATCCTACATTGATACAGTGTGAGCACGACATATCATTTTTATCCTGTGCTACTATCCTCTTTCTCTCTTAGCGCGTTCAGGCCGACTGAGAACCGTGCTGGAGCCCGTTCCCGCACCTAATCGCGAACCGGCCGTCGTGTTCACGCCACAGATATTTGCGTTCGCGAACCGGAAAGTTGGTTCGCAATACGAACCGCAAAATACTAGGATTTTCTCTGCGAACCGTGATGACAGCATGCCCGTCAGCAGGTTCATCCGGGTAACGCAGTCACGTGCGGGAAAATTTCAGAGCCCGGTATGAACACGGGCGGTTCGCAGATAAGCACTTTAGTGCTGAACGTAACTGGTGCGGGCACCGGCTCCGGCTCCGTTCTGGTCGGCCTGAAAGCCATGTGTTCAGTGAGTCAATGAGATGCAATCACGAGGAAAACAAATTCAGCCGCGGAAAAAAATTGAGAGACCACTTCGACATTTTCAGTTTTTCTGATTTTACTATGGATAGGGAGTACAATACACTTTGTTCTTTCATTACAAATTACCGAACAACATTTCCTTCGAATTTTGAATGAAGATATTGTCATTTATTTGCAAAAAATTACAAATTGTCTAAATAACACAAAAGATGCAATGTTTTTCAGACCAGAAAAAGGCAAAGAAAGCAACATAGGCCTACGATTCATTTTGAAACAACATAAAGAAATGTTTTAACTTAAGAGTTCAGAAAACAATATTGAAATAACCTTGGATTTTAATCAAAGCTTTCAAATAGAGTCCTATATTGTTACAGTGTGAGCATGACATGTCATTTTTATCCCGTGCTACTTTCCTCTTTCTCTCTGTTCAGTCAATGAGTCAATAAGCGCGCAATCACGGGGAAAACAAATATATGTCCCTTTGCTAGCCCTCCCAGCGCAGTCAGGGTATATTGAATGGCTAAATGGAAACGTAATTTAGCATGTTAAATGTAAATCAAAGCCTGGTCAAATGGCTTGTGTGTGTGTGTGTGGTTGGTAATGGAGTAATACACTAGGCGTTTCTGGGAGCGTATGTTTGCCGTTTGCCGCCATGATGGCCGACGGCAGCAGATTGATCAACTGCAAGCATGCGGTGAGCGGTGGCAAACAGTGGCGGAAGCATCACTGCTGGGCAGGCGTGTGTGTGTGTGTGTGTGTGTGTCTAACGGTGTGTGTGTGTGTGTCTGTCTGTGTGTGTGTGTGTGTGTGTCTAACTGTGTGCTTGTGTGTGTGTGTGTGTGTGTGTGTGTGTGTGTGTGTGTGTGAGTGTGTGTGTGTGTGTGTGTGTGTGTGTGTGTGTGTGTGTGTGTGTGCGTGTGTGTGTGTTTGTATGTACACATGTATGGCTCTGAGTGTGTGTGTTTAGTATGTGTGTATTTGTGAAAATAAATTAAATATAAAGGGAGGCAGTTAAAGAAGTCTGCTCTCCATAGCNTGGGGGGGGGGTAGCATACTGTAGTGTGTCATCGTGGCAGCTACTAGGGAAGCCGACAAGGGGGGACAAAGGGGTCAGCTGTCCTGGGCCCAGGGAGATGGGGGGGCCTGTAACTAGGCCCTAATTTCAATGAATATATTAGGTAGGTGGCCCTTTCAGATGACTTTGTCCTGGGCCCAGCGAAAAGCTGCCAGCAGCCCTGGCAGCTCCAGTCACCTCGGAAGGCTGGGCCCAGCCGTGCCGGGGCCTTGCAGAGAGCTGAGTGACAGACAGACCCGGGGGTGCGACAGACAGCCTGGCCTTCCCATCGCAGCCTCATGGGGCGCACGGGCATGGCATGGCATGGCATGGAGGAGAGAGAGAGAGAGCGAGAGCCTGGCAGCGTCTGCCGACGTTGTCATCCCTGATTTCACACGCGGGCTAAATGACTCGGGCTAAGGCCAGCGATGCCGCGCTGAGCGCCATTCTGCCCCTGGCCACGGGGCTGCCCTGCTCATTCACACGCGGCGCGGGGGGGCACCCGGTCCAGTCGGAGGCATTGCCAGCGCCGGGCGGGCGGCACATATGGGCACTGAGGGTTTTCTTTTTTTTGCTGTCTGTCTTTCATGAGCCTGCCTGTCCTGTCTTGTCCTGTCCTGTGCTGACATGGTGTTATGACAAGTAAGTAAGATAAAAACACCAATTTGTTATACGTTATACGTTACACGTTATGCATTATACTGTACGTTTACTATAAAATACTGTACAATTATGTGTATAGGTCTTTGTGTATGTTTTGTATTTGTGTATACCTTAATTTCCTTCGGGTTTAATAAAAGTACTCTACTCTACTCTCGTTATCGTGTGTGTACACCAGGGCTTAACACTAACAGCCGCCAGGTAGCCAAATGCGGGTGAAAGTCGGCGTTGGCTAGTAGATACCGAAGGTTCACTAGCCATTCTGGCGGGTCCGTTACTATTCTGAATGATGAGGCACCGCATTTTGTATTTTTTTTCTTCGGACCGTCTTTACTACAAAAGCAATACAATGCGATATCGCGAGCCTACAATACCCATGAAGCACCTGTGTCACGTGTCACCTGTGTCTCACGCAAGCCAGGAATCTGATAGAGCTAGTCTTGCGAAGAGGAGTGACAGCGAGCTACCGGGACATCAGCGTGCGTTTGGAAATGTCACTGGAAACCTTCATGTGAAAATAAAGTAGCGAAGTTCATCTTAACTGACCTGTTTTGCGATCTGTCATTAGTACAATACTTAGTAGTAGTGGACATTAAAATGACCAAAGCGAGAGGAAAACACGTCAGTCTGTCTTACTCTTGTGAAAGTCTCAAGACTGATTAGCGCAGTGATAAGACAAGGACACATGCGGCATTAATAATGTTTGGTTTAAATTATTTTCTGAGTTGCCTGTAGGCCTATGTCTTCATACCTTAATATTCCTCCATGTTTCTTGTGCTGTTGTTCCCGACTGTCAAACCCTTCTTAAAAAACGCGCAGTATTACCCTTCCAGACTGCACAAAAGCATCCCATTGCATGTCCCTTTTCAGGTGCCCGTCTCGCCTTGCGCCCGTTTGTATTTTAAACAACTCACTATTAAACGGAATGAAAGGAAGTCGTAGCCCCTTCTGTAGTTACCGCATCTGTGTGTGCTTTCTAGTGGATACTTTTATAAGCAAATATTCCAGAAGAGGTGCTATTCCACATA
>NC_085878.1:33297999-33300499 GCF_034702125.1 Engraulis encrasicolus
ATAGAGAGAGAGAGAGAGAGAGAGAGAGAGAGATAAAAAAAAGAGAAAGGGAGAGAAGGAAGGAGAGAGTGTGTGACTAAGGCAGACAGAATAGTACCTGGGGCACTTTGACACAGGCTCTGCCCTACTAAGGCAAAAGACAGTAACTCACCAGAGTGTGAAACTGAGAAAAATGATGTTAAAGTTATCTTAAAATAAATTAATGTCACCACAATCTGGTTATAGCTACAAAGCTGTAATTTTCACTGTTTGTAGTGTATGCCTGCCTACATCTATTCATAAAAAATAATTTTACAAATAGTTAACCTTTGACCCTTTTTTGGAAGTTACTGTGTTCTGCCTTAGCATTGCCCCCGGAATGACAATTAGTCATACTAAGGCAGAAGACAGTAACTTCCATTTTAAATCTGAATAATAAGCAACAAATACAACTTTCACATATAATTTAAGCAGTATACACACTATTAGAGTCATTATGACAAAATGTCATGTTTATTAACATATAAATTGTTAATAATAATAATAGTAATATAATTATAAATGGGTTTTGTGTGTGTATTTGTATTTCATACTACCTCAAATAGTAGTTACACACATTACACACAATGTTTCATAATATAATAGTTTCATTTTATATTTTTTTGATTATTTACATGACTGAAATTTAAAGAAGGAGTTTTAACTGTTAACAGATGAACAGTAACTGAAGTTACTGTGTTCTGCCTCAGTTTGGAACATCAGAGTTCCAGAATTCTGCAGGTCCAGAGCATAAGGCAAAAAGCAGTAACTGAAGTTACTGTCTTCTGCCTTAGTTTACCCAAAGGATTTTCAGCTTGTTTTACTTTACACCTTTTTTTACCCTCAAAACAACTGATTTCAAACTCCATGTTTGTTCACATAATAAAACTGATGCTTCTTATTGCAAATATGACAAAAACTCATTTTTGAAAAATTTGAAGTTACTGCCTTTTGCCTTAGCAGGGCAGTGCTGTGCTGGTACTCCCTACAGCGGAGTTGTTTGTAACGTCTCATACGGAGCATGCTCACTATGATACCGTCCCTCTTGCCTGTGACAGCCTTTAGCTACGTCTCTCACACCGTGTGATTCACCGCGGCTGCTAGTGTTAGCCACAAATAGCTGTCCAGTTCAGACTGCCCAGTACACATGAACTGTCTCTACGCTCAAGTCAAGGCAAGGCAAGGCCTCTTTGTTTTACATTTCATACACACAGGCTCTTCAGACACCAAAAATTGCCTCACAAAAAAATACAAATATCACTCAAAATACTGTGTGTACTCCCCTTCATCCTCCATATAATCCAGTGCACTTTAGATACACGTATGCTTCTTTTCCACTGCCGGTTTTCTGGTAGGCCTACAGCTCGACACAGCGCAACTCGGCCAGTACTTTTTGCTATACAATTGAGCTGTGTCGTGCCTATTTGAAAAGTAAAAAGTGGCGGCTGAGTCGAGCTGTGTCGAGCTGTAGGCCTACCAGAAAAGCGGCAGTGGAAAAGAGGCAGTTATGTACTCGGTCTGTGAATATTTGTGTAAAATAAGATATAACATTCAACATTCATCTACCTTTTTCATGGGGATGGACATCTATGTTGTTACCACAGCATTAATATATCTGTACCCTTAGTGGGTCTGGACCATATCCCCCACTCCACCTTGTAATTTACATGTCTTAGCTCTAGAAATAAAATATGGAATGCTTACCTGCATGTTTACATGTTTAACATGTAAAAAAATGTGTTCATTCAGCTATTTACTATGTAATGTTTGAAAGCAAACACATTCAATGAAATACAGTGCTGCTATATTTTAGTCACCAGGTAGCAAATTTGTGCCTGTTGCGAGACACATTGTGCACGTATTAATGCTGATTATTAAAAAATCACTGGAAATTAATTTATATCGAATTCATGCAATAGTCTCATAATGTGCTGTCATCTTGATATGCTTTCAAGTGTAAGTAAATCCTGGTGACACTTTGGTCAGAAATATTGATCTCCAATGCAAGGGTACACGAACTTAAAGGCTGCTGTTTTATTTAAATATTTTCACACATGGCATTCCTCCTGTCAAAAACAAACCTAGTCAACCAAATGTAACACTTCTACGTAGCTTTCAGTCAATTGCCAATTGATTGATTGTGGCCATGTCATGTCAAAAGCTACTAGACTAAGCCTTACAAATCACACACAGCCCCTCGCACGCCATGTTGGTTTTGTAGATAAATATGCATGGTTCTCTGGCAAGTGGGAGTGATCAGTGACTGGAGTGGAGTGCCTGTGTGTGTGTGTGTGTGTGTGTGTGTGTGTGTGTGTGTGTGTGTGTGTGTGTGTGTGTGTGTGTGTGTGTGTGTGTGTGTGTGTGTGTGTGTGTGTGTGGTGTGTGTGTGGTGTGTGTGTGTGTGTGTGCGCGTGTGTGTGTGCGCGCGTGTGTGCGTGTGTGTGTGTCTGTATGTGTGTGTGTGTGTGTGTGTGTGTGTGTG
>NC_085878.1:33302999-33310499 GCF_034702125.1 Engraulis encrasicolus
CTCTCTCTCTCTCTCTCTCTCTCTCTCTCTCTCTCTCTCCCTCTCTCTCTCTCTCTCTCTCTCTCTCTCTCTCTCTCTGTCTCTCTCTCTCTCTTTCTCTCTCTCCCTCTCTCTCTCTCCTCGCGGGGGGCAGGGGGTCTTTGTGGTCGCCAGCAGCCGTGAAGCTGGTTAACATTATCATTATTAACAGCACAGGGCCAGGGCACATGTTTTACGACGTGCATTATAAGGAATGACTTCAACAGCTGTTGGGAATGATGCAACGGCAAAGGGGTGGTTGTTTGTTTTGTGTTCATGTGCTTGTTTAGTGTGTGTGTGTGTTTCTTAAATGTATTGCTCCTGACAGATAATTATAGATAAATTAAAGCGTCATATTTATCAAATACTTTTAATTTGAGGTTTTAAAGCAGGCCTATCTACTGTGTAATGTAGGCCTATTCTTTCGGCAATCTCTTAATTCAGAGCCTGTTGTGTTAAAAAGGTTATTTGTAAATAATCTGTAATAGACAAGCTCCTTTTTCAGGACACGTTGCGTAATGAAAAAGCCATCTTCTGTATTTGTTTGCTGTCTGTGAGATGTGCAGTGGCGAGTTTGGGAGGGGGGGGCGTGTTGTTGCATTCTTCTCAGGACGGTGCAGCATAATTTGTGTGTGAGGTGGTATCCTACCCGGCTGTTTGCTCTTGTTCCCCAGAACATTTCCTCCCTGTATGACACAAGTAGCGCGGACTTGCTGATCACTGACGGCCCAGCCATGCGTGTGTGTGGTTGGGTATTACACACTGGAAACAAGCACATAGATGTTAGATAATAGACTGTGGTCCTATAACCATTAGTCTTGCCCAGAGGGCAGTCTCCCTCTCTCCCTCCCTCTCTCTCTCTCTCCCTCCCTTTTCTCTCTCTTTTTCACTCTCTCTCTCTCTTCATCGCACTGTCTCTCTCCCCCTCACTCTGTCTCTCTGTTTTTCACCCTCTCTCTCCATCACACTGTCTCTGACTCTCATTCGCTCCCTTTCCCCCTCCACCCTATCTCTCTCTCTCTCTCTTTCTCTCTCTCTCTCTCTCTCTCTCTCTCTCTCTCTCTCTCTCTCTGACTCTCTGGCGCTCTGACATTCTCTGCTTGTGAAGCTGACGTTGTCATTGGTGGAGGCAGGTCTTGGGTGTGACAGAGCGTTGGGGATTGGGGAGGGGTTAACAAAGCCCCATCATCATCACCACCACCCCCACCACCACCACCACTACAGTCGTCTGCTACCACCAACATGACCACCCCCTACCCCTCTCCTCCACCACCACCACCACCACCACCCGGGCCCCTCCTCCCGAAATGCTGCCCCGACCACCACCACCACCCCCACCCCTGTCCACCACCACCCCACCCCTCTCCACCACCACCACCACCACCACCACCCGGGCCCCTCCTCCCGAAATGCTCACGCCGGGCTACCCCGACCACCACCACCACCCCACACCCCTGTCCACCACCACCCCCACCCCTCTTAACCACCACCACGACCAACACCACCCGGCCCCCACCTCCCGAAATGCTTACACCGGGCTGCCCCCACCACCCCCCACCCCACTCCACCACCACCCCTCTCCACCACCACCACCACCCGACCCCCCTCCTCCCGAAATGCTCACGCCGGGCTGCCAAACTGCTCAGCTGTCCAGCTAAAGCAGGGTGAAATAAGAGCAGGCCTCAAAAGCCCTTTGATCTTTTAGTGGCGGGGTCAGGGCTGAAATGGCGCGTAAATGAGGGAGGAATGAGCGCTCATTTTGTCAACCTGTTCTGTTATTGCGCGAGGACCAGCCGCGTCTGGGGTGGCTGCTGGGGGCCCCTCTGGTAGGCCCCGGGTCGTGTGAGGGGCGGTGGGGTAAGGGTGGGATGCGGTGCGGTGCGGTGCGGTGGGGTGGGGGTGGTTTCTGTCTTATAAGTGGCCGTGCCAGGCGGAGGGGAGTGGAGCGGAGCGAAGGGGGCCACAGCCATGTTTGGATGTCACTTCAGCTCACCTGTGTCATGCCGCTGAGGCTTTTACGGCTCTGGACAAAATCCAGAACTATATGGCATGGCATGAATGAGAATTAAAAGCAGTTGTGCAAATTGGTCGTTATCACAGACATAGTTATAATCATTGGAAAGGCTCTGTTATGCAGTGTCATGTGAAATTTCATGTCTGAATTCTCTTTTTGTCAAAGTGGTAGGTGTTGTAGTGAAGGTGGCAGATTTGACTATAAAGTGCCTGGGGAAACACTCAGTGTGTGTGTGTGTGTGTGTGTGTGTGTGTGTGCGCGTGTGTGTGTGTGTGTGTGTGTGTGTGTGTGTGTGTGTGTGTGTGTGTGTGTGTGTGTGTGTGTGTGTGTGTGTGTGTGTGTGTGTGTGTGTGTGTGTGTGTGTGTGTGTGTGTGTTTGTGCGTGTGCGTGTGCGTGTGCGTGTGCGTGTATGTGTGTGTGCGCGCGCGCTAATAGCCAAGTGTTTATGTCATTTGTGTGTGTGTGGATGGGATATAGGTGCATGAATTCATGAATATCATTGTTTGTGTGTGCGCTTATGTGTTGCGTGTGCTTCACAAAGCCTGTATGTCTGCGTGCTATATATATATATGTGTGTGTGTGTGTGTGTGTGTGTGTGTGTGTGTGTGTGTGTGGGTGTGTGTGTGCGCGTGCGCATATACGCGTGTGCATTTGTGCGTGCACACGCGTGTGTGCACGTATATGCGTGTGTACCTTGGTCTACAAAGTGTTTGCAAGCTTGCATGTTCCTTGATGTACTGCATACCTGTATATGCGGCGTATGTAGAGAAGCAGGTTAGCATGGCGGTTGGCCTACCCTCCTCCCTCAGAAGACGAGCCACCCAGGCATTTGCACATGAAGGCTCAGCACGCCGCTCAGAGGGAAAACACTGCCACGAGTCGTCAAAACAGGGCCACGAAAGAGGAAATCGCTGTCTTGAAGCTCCCTATTTTTTTACTTTCAAATGCATGAGTAGGTTGGAGAGGTGCGGAGAGTAAGAGAGAGGCAGATAGGATAGATATGGGGAGAGAGAGAGAGAGAAAGAGAGAGAAGAGAGAGATTTAAACAGAGAGAGACGTAGAAAACCCAGTATCTAGAGCGCATAAAGGTAACAAAACATGATCATTACGGGGAGTATTTGTACAAAATCGCGGTACAGAACATCTCCTTCCGAGGGCTGACATCACCCACGCAGCGCTGCGACGACACAGAGAGCCTGCAGCTGACAAAGGCGACAGAAGGGAAGAGAGGAGAAGGGAAGAGGGAAGGGAAGAGGGAAGAGAAGAGAGGAGAAGGGAAGAGAGGAGAAGGGAAGAGGGAAGGGAAGAGAGAAGGGAAGAGGGAAGGGAAGAGAAGAGAAGGGAAGAAAGAAGAGAGAAGAGAGGAGCACGACACTTCCATCACTCACAAACCCCTAACGCAGACACAGCTCCTCTCCTCTGCGCACCACACTGCGCCGTAGTTCAATATTGTGCCCCATTTTGATTTGGACCTGACAGGCTTTCTGAAGCTGCCTATTCTAAATCACAGAGAGGGAAATGAGAGCACTCAGTGCACGAGGCGTTGAGAGCTTGCAACAGAACTCGAGGTAGTGAGAGAGAGAGAGAGAGAGAGAGAGAGAGAGAGAGAGAGAGAGATAGACAGCGAGAGAGAGAGCGAGAGAGAGGGGGGGTAGAGAGAGATATGGGGGATTAGAAAAAAGAAGAATAAACAAAAACATGGAGTGAAAAACAAATACATAAATAAATAAATCAACAATAAGAGCATGCCAAGGAGGAGCTGAGGGTAGCGCAAATTGGAAGAGGATGATTTTAAAATGCAGTTCAATGAATAATTAAAAGTTCTGAGACAGATTTCTCCACCACCACCATCCAACCCCACCCTCTTTTTTTTCTTGTAGTGTTCACCATACGTTTCTCGAGCAATGCAACGGAGGTTAGAACTAGAAAAACGTCTGTTTTATTAATGCTCTGCTGTAGCCTACATCTGGCTCATGTGCAATCCAGACTGGGGGGAAAAAACAGGAAAAAAACAACTAAAAGCCAAAGAGGAGACAACACAAATAAGTCTGTGTGTGTTCCTTCTTGTTGTCCTCCCCTCGCACCGTTTGTTAGTGGGACCAGGGCTGCTGACAGCTTTCGCAGGGCCCGGGACAAAAGTAATCTGAAAGGGCCCCCTACCCAATATATACAATGTAATGGGGACCCAATTCTGGGCACAGTATCTCCCAGGGCCTGGGACAACATACCTCTTTGTCCCCCGCTGTCAGCGGGCCTGAGTGGGACTCCACTACAGATGTTCCGGAGCATGTGCCAGACCTGCCTCGCCTCGCGCACTCTTGTGAAATTCTAACGGTAGTTCTTCTGAGTAAACAAAGTGGGTTTTATAAGTCAGCCCCCTCCCTCCACCTATAAAATGAGAAGTCTCCTCCACACTAATTATAGCCACTCTGTTGTCAGGTAGCCTAGCCTTCTTCTTCCTTTTCTGTATTGTTTTGTGTTTTTTTTTTCTGTCTTCCGTCCGTCTTATTCATCTTGTTTTTTTTTCTTCTGGTTCCTCTCACTCACAGCGGTCTGGCCTGGCCGGTCCATGTGAGCCCATCTGGTCTTGTGTTTTCCTGGCTGGCATTCCTTGAAACACAAACACGTTGAGAGAGAGAGAGAGAGAGAGAGAGAGAGAGAGAGAGAGAGAGAGAGAGAGAGAGAGAGAGATTAGCATATCGGCGGTGACTATGGGCCCTAGCCCGGTGCCTTTGATCAGGCAACACCCGCGTCTGTCGAGCGACTGACTCATGCTTGGACGACGAGAGCTGCAGGTATAGAGGTAGCAGGGCCACCGACAAGCTTCAGCTAGGCCCGGGTAAAGTGAGCTGAAAGGCCCCCCTTCTCAATACGTACGAACAGTGTAATGAGGACACAATTGGGCTCCCTCTCTCCAAGGGCCTGGGGCAACTGACCCCTTTGTGTCCCCTTGCCGGCTTCCCTGGAGGCAGCAGGGGATGCATGAGGCCTTTAAGAACTGCTCCCCCTGCTGATGTCTCTTCTCTTCTCTTCTCTTCTCTTCTCTTCTCTTCTCTTCTCTTCTCTTCTCTTCTCTTCTCTTCTCTTCTCTCGTCTTCTCTTCTCTTCTCTTCTCTTCTCTTCTCTTCTCTTCTCTTCTCTTCTCTTCTCTTCTCTTCTCTTCTCTTCTCTTCTCTTCTCTTCTCTTCTCTTCTCTTCTCTTCTCTCGTCTTCTCTTCTCTTCACTTTTCTTCTCTTCTCTCGTCTTCTCTTCTCTTCTCTTCTCTTCTCTTCTCTTCTCTTCTCTTCTCTTCTCTTCTCTTCTCTTCTCTTCTCTTCTCTTCTCTTCTCTTCTCTTCTCTTCTCTAGGGCTAGGGCGGATAGGGCGTGTGTGTGCGTGTGTGTGTTTTGTGTCTTTAGACAGGCATGTTGTCCAGGGCCCAAGGAGACAGGGGGCACCCAGAATTGGGTCCTCATTGCATTGCCCATATTGAGAGGGGGAGCCTTTCAGATTACTTTTTTCCCGGGCCAAGCTAAACCTGTCAGTGTCCCTGCACTGCACCACTCCAGCACCACGTAGCACAAATCTAAGTCTGGTCGCCCTCATCTTAGAAAATAACCTCTGACCTCATTCATTCATTAGTCAGTGATAATTAAATAATGCAGACATGATTGCTTTTGTAAAAAAAAATGAAGAGAAAAAAGGAATAAAACCCCACAACCGATCAGTTGTTAGGCTACATAGTTTCCGTAACATTCCATTTTGAGGAAAAAACACTTTCACACAACACTTTCAGATAAGTATGTATATGTCTGTCTGCGTGAAGTGTGTATATGTCTGTCTGTGTCGGGAAGAAGTATCCTGGACCACCTAGAGACTGCTGCCAACACGTTCAGAAGCGAAAGCGGAAATCCCCTATCAGGCGAATGCCAGAGACTTCCGTTATCAGCGATGTTTTTATCAATGGGGAAGATCCAACACTTCAAGCTCCTTCCTGTCCGTGTTCTGGACTTCCTTAGCCTTCCTGAGTCTTGCTATCTGACGTCCTATCATCAGAACAAGAGGAAAGGTCACTGGCCTGAAGCCCTGAAGGAATGCATCTGAGCTCCACAACAAAAAAAGCTCTTAAACACACTCACGCATGGATTCTCACACTCACACTCACACAGACATCCACACGCAGTAATATGCGCTCGTGCACACACACACACACACACACACACACACATGCCTGCATGCACGCACATGGCCGCAGGCGCGCCCGCATGCACGCACGCCCGCATGCACGCGCGTACGTACATGGCCGCATACGCATACACACACACACACACACACACACACACACACACACACACACAAAACACACAGACACAGACACAGACACAGACACACACACACACACACACACACACACACACACACACACACACACACACACACACACACACACACACACACACACACACTGACACACTGACACACACACACACATTCTCACACTCACACAGCCAGAGCTGGAATGCGGTTTGATGGACCATTTCCATCTTGCTGCGCTGTGCTTTCCCCCCTCCCTCTACGCCCGCCGCACCACGCCGTGTTGCGCCACGCCGCGCCGCGCTGAGAGCCAGTGCGACTCCATCTCTGGGGCCTTAACTCTCAGCAGTCATGACTGGCGTGGACCCTGGCAGGAAAGATCCCATCACCCTCCGCTTCCTCCGCACGTCAGGGAGAGAGCACTCGCAGCACTCGCAGCGCTCGCAACGTGAAGTGCTTTAACAAAAAAAAGAAAAGTAAGGCCTGCCCTGATGAATATTCACCAGTGCCTGTCCATCACGGTAGGCCTATTTCTTTTTTTTAAGCCCTGGAGGTACGAGGAGAACAACAACAGCAGTGGCGGCAGTAAAGATAGTGAAACGCGGACACCAGGGAGCCCCAGGAGGCTCAGAGCAGGAGAGCGTCTGCTTAGTGTCACACGTCGTCAGCCATTGTGCTCCAACAGTGGGAACAGATTAAGTCCGGGCTCCATTCAACAAGTTATGGAATCCACAGGACACAACACCACGCTTCCCTTACACCAATGAAGTTCCCAGCTACCAGGCGTTGCCCCGAACGAACCCCACCCCTTACCCTGCACCTTACACCCCCTCTATACCCCACCGCCCCCCACTTCCCAGCTTAATCACGAACAGACTATTGCGCATTACAGTGTGTGTGCGCCCCCGTTAATACCTCTTCAAATAATAAGTATTTAGTTTGGATTTACGCGCGGCTTGTTAAAAGCCGTAAAAGTCTTCAAAGTGCGGTGTAACCTTTCATTAGGGATGCTGTCAGTCCTATCTGTTCTTCATTAAATTTAATCACTCTGTGTTTTACCTGTTGGCTTTATTGTAACTGAGGTCGTAAAAACAGCCTTGTAAAAATCGCTCCTGACTCACGGATTATCTTGTTAACACGAGCAAACAAACTGGGTCTGTTTTTGCTCTCTCT
>NC_085878.1:33317999-33327999 GCF_034702125.1 Engraulis encrasicolus
TATTTATATCGGGCCCTTAATTGGCCCGCTTCCTGGCTTTGATCTGTGATCAGTCAGCTTGTACCTGAAGCCAGAGAGGTATAGGGACTGCACATGTGCTCTTTGTCTGTTCTCTGTCTCTTTCTTTGTTTTCTTCTTTTCTTCTACTCTTTTCTCTTTTCCTCTTTGTGTCTCTGTGTGTCTTTACTTTTTTGTCTTTGTTCCCCTGTCTGCTCTTCATTGTTCTCGCACCAAACAAAAGGAAATGTTGAGAACAGAGGAGGGGACGAGAAGCAGGACAGACACCAGACAACGCGGTGGATACTGATGCTTTTTAACACCGTAAAGGCTGATCCCTGACCCTTTAGTAATGCGATCCAGACCTTGGGGGAAAATCTGACTTTGAGAGTGTTTTACCAACACATATTTCCTCCGAGTGATTTTCAATAGTGTCTGGGGAAGAGAGGAGTGGGTGGACAGGGTCGGACAAAGTGATTTTTGAATAGATGTTGCCTCTGTGCAAATGGACAAATAATGTGTTGTGTGTTGGCTGGTAGAGCAACAATCACTCATCCTTTAACTATTGTGGTCGTTTTGGTAATGTCTGACTGGGAAAGGAATTCAAAGTATTAGAAAAAAAACAATGTGAGGAGGGAAAGAAAACGGCAGGACATCAGTTTCTTTTTAGTGGCTAGTGCAATCAAATGTACTGGATGTAGCCCGGAATGTCAGGCATGAATTTGTCATATTCTGGAATTTGTCCATTATTAAAAAGAATGTTGTGTTGGCACATTGTGTCTCTCTAGGATAAGGAGGCAGGATGCTGTCATGTTTTATGGAGTGAAAGTATGAAAATTATGGATGAACGATAAGCAGACGTGCAGTAATTTATTTTGTCGAGGGCGGGTACTTTTTCCTCCCTCGCTCTTTTTCTTTTCTTTTTTTTGCGTTATCGCTGAGAATTACAAGGCATTTACAGCGTTACATGGCATGCTGTGTGAGAACCCTGCGTGTCAATAATGTACAATCTGATGTTAAAATACCATGTCATATTTTTCCTGTTGTCACATTTACTGGTGTGTAGACGTTCCTAATGACTGCAGCCTCTGATGGCAGTACATGCTCCGACAATAAACATGCAGTGTATTAATATTTGTCTTTGGAGAACATGAACAAGCAACAGTCAGACATCTGGGTGCAAAACTAAACTGCTGGCTGCATTCAGTGAAGTACTGCTGGCCTATGAAGAAAATGTGCAGGTAAAAGATGGCCAGAAAGAAGGCATTCAAAGGTAGATGGCAAAAGAATCCTAATATCAACAAATGTTATTTTTCCCAGAAGTGGGAAAAAAAACTTGTATGGTTTGAAAATGAATTTCTGATGCCTCAGTGATTCTGCCCATTTGAAGACATGCAGCCAGTACAACAAACAAGGAACAGTGTCGGGAAAGAGAGCTGGAAAAGACTAACAGAAAGGAGAAAAAACACAGAAAGTTGCATGTTTCCTTCACAGCATGTTTCCATTTACTGAGCGGGAAGCAGAGCCAATGGGAAAATCAATAACACAGATAAGCATAACCAGTCAGTGCCACTAGCAGTGTTGCCAGATTGGGCGGTTTCCCGCCCAATTGGGCTATTTGGGATGGCCGTCTGCGGGTAAAAATGGCACATGGATGGGTTTGTTGGCTAGTTTTTGACCATAGAAATCGATAGAATTGGGCGGGATTTGGTGCTTCCAGGTGGGTTTTGAGCATTTTTTGGTCTGGAAATCATCAGTCTCATCTGGCAACCATGGCCACTAGCATAAGTGCAGTGTGTGCTCCCCTGGTCAGGTCCAGTGACAGCTATGGCTGGGCTTGGGACAGTCATCTGAAAGCCCCCCCGCTCAATGCATGTACAAAAATGTAACCCTTATTTAACCAGGAAAGGTCTCCTTAAGTCACAGTGACTCTTCTTCCAGGGAGTCCGGGACATCAGACAGCAAGTTAAAAGTTAAAACAACACAAAGACAGAGGAAAAAAACTACCAAGACACTATAGACAAAAAAACCTTGTGTATACCCGTGGGGAACTCTGAGCCCTGCTGCTGCCGCTGCCGCTGCCGCTCTGTAGATTATTATAAGCATGAGGGCAAAACAGCTGTCCTTGGTTTGGCCCCCTCGCTAAGTCCGCTCTCGATATCGGTATCATCTTATGAAGCAGAAAGCTAATGGGCCGCTGTTTCTATTTCGTTGTTTTTTTTGTTTTTTTTTTATAGAAAGAGGATAACAAAGTTTGTGATGTCTGTTTTTCTTCTTTTTCCTGTTGTTGTTTTTCCCCGTGATGTGGAATGTGAGTAATATGAATGAATGCGTTCAGGACAGAGGACATTTTTTTCTTTCCTCTGGTCAAGCAAATATAAAGTCACCCTGTTCCACTAAATTGGTCCTGAGAGGTCTACAGTTGTTTAATATAAACACTAACTCTGCACTGGCCAGTGGGCTGTTCTGTCTTCAATATTGAGTGAGAGGGACGAACATGATGAAAGGAATGAAAAGAGGGCTTATTCCTACGAACACGCACGCACGCATGCACACACACACAAACACACATACACACACCAACACACACACACACACTCACGCGCACACACACAAACACACACACCCTTCCCTCCAGGAGACTCTTATGGGGTCTCAGTACAATATGTTGAGCATTACAGACCCAGGTGATTCTTGGTTGTCCCCCCCCTCCACCAGAACATGATCTGCCACCCCCCCAAGTCTTGGGCCAGCCTCTTGTTAAAGCGCCCCTGCTCCGAGTGTGGATTAAGTTTAAAAGTAATAAAAGAAGTGGACCTGCTGGCGAGGTGAAAAACTCGCTATCAGGTTGCGGGGGAGCTTGCGCTTTCTTTTCATGTGCAGACGGCGTTCAACGAAGCGTTTAATTCAACAAATCCACGGTTGTGATCCACCAGAAACGCAGCTTGGGTTAGTTCAATTTGTACCAAACGATCTCCACATGATCAAAGCCTGGAGTGCTCTCCCCAACATGCTGCTCAAATTAGGCTAACACCAAACGTCTCTGGCTCTGGGACAGTATTTGGAATGTCTAACCAGGGGAGGAATTTTTTCGCACATATGGTTCCAATAGGGGCCGGGATGCCAGCTTCACATCTTTAATGGGCTGACGGGGAACTTTGGCGCTAACTCTCTGACTCCCCGAAAAGTTCTCGTGCTGTCACCCGCAAAGCAGCACTGATGGTTTTTCTTTTTTTTTCGTCTTCTTTTTTTCTTATTCCTTCACTTTTTCTTCCCACCTTCTCCCTTCTTTCTTTCTTTCTCCTTGGCTTCCCCTCCCCTTGTTAAGCAGTGAAGGAGAGGAGTTTGTGTGTGCGTGTGTGTGTGTCTGTGTGTGTGTGCGTGTGTGTGTGTGTGTGTGTGTGCGTGTGTGTGTGTCTGTGTGTGTGTGCGTGTGTGTGTGTGTTTGTACCACTACTGCCACTGCATGTTGCCGAGGCAAACCCCAAGTGTGTCAGTGTCTCCTTGGTTTCTCTGTGTCAAAATGCGCTGGAGCCTGCCCGTGTGTTACCCTCTAACTAACGAGATGTTTGTGAAAAAGGAGCTGTGGATTCTCTCTCTCTCTCTCTCTCTCTCTCTCTCTCTCTCTCTCTCTCTCTCTCTCTCTCTCTCTCTCTCTCTATGTGGTCGCAGTTGTGGCTTTGCTGAAGACTAAGAGTAAGAGTTGTGTTTTCTTCTTTCAGTGGCTGTGTCATGCTTGGAATGGCCTGACTCTAAACGGGATTGTGTATGTGTGGGAAGGCAAAGGGATGATATGTGTAGTAGAATAAGTATTGGACACATCAACTTTTTAGTTGAAGGTGTACTGTGTGGTATTTTTAGTAGTTTATTTCCAGAATTCATGCTGCCCATTCACAAATGTTACCTCACAAATACCACCATCATCAAAGTATTATTATGACTGAATAAGCTGCACTTTTCATACATGAAAAGGGGGATCTTCTCCAGGTCCGGCATTTTGAATTTCCAGAAATAGACATATTTTAGCTGAACAACTTACTGCACTTTGGTCATGGTAGTAAATATTAGCTTATTACTTCAGAATTATTCATGAAAAGATGAAATTTGGCAATAGGCAGCACAGTTTCAAGGAGCAGCAAAGTTGCAATGCCTACTTTGGCCACCATCCTACACGGTGCACCTTTAAGTTGGTTGTAATAGATCATCTATGTGCTTTGAGATCGATATGAGATTTGAATAATTTGTGGTGATGCAGGGTGGACAGTGCAGTTTCCTTTTGCAAAATGGCATGTGCGGTTTAATGACCCAAACAGCTCAGCCGTGGGTTCGCTCATGGTTTTAAAGGTACACTGTGCAGGAAATGGTCAAAAAAGGTACTGCAACTATGCTGCTCATTGAAACTGTGTCGCCAAATTTGACCTTTTCATGAAAGTTTACTAAGTAATATGCTAATATTTTCTAGTATGGCCCAAGTTCAGTCATTTGTGCAGCTAAAAATGGCTATTTCTGGAAATTCAAAATGGTGGACCATGGAGAAAATCCACCTTTTCATGTATGAAAAGTGCAATATTTCCAGTCATAATGAATACTTAGAATTTGATGGTGGTGGTAAATATTCATGAAAAAGGTAACATTAGTGAATGGGTAGCATGAATTCTGGAAATAAACAACTAAAAATTTCACACAGTGTCCCTTTAAGAAGAAGAAAAAAAAGCATGCACATCCGTCTCACTGCAAACACCAAGCTTCCACTTCTCTTAGTCAATGCGTAACATTCCGGGCAGCATGCACTTCACCCCATGATGCACTTTAATACTTATTGAAAAGTTCTACCATAGTACTACACTACTATGACATAACACAGGGCATTTAGTAATGTACAACTTGGTCATTGCCATTCTGGTAACAGCAAATTTATAATGCTGTGTCTTAACGGGTTAAATACGTAAAAAGAAACGGGAGATTGGTGTTGCGGACATCACTTTTTTGCACCCTACTATCGACTTTCAGTGTTGCAACATTTCAGAAAGCCTCAACATGCTTTTCATTTAGCTCAACAGTCTCCCGTGGTGAGAGAGCATGATAAGCCTTTGATTTTCCTTGAAAAATATTTCTCATTGATGTAAGATCTGGAGGACGCTTTGCCCAAATATTTCTTACGGAAAAGACTCCTCTCATTCATTTTTTAACCCATTGGTCCAAGATCTTACACAGAGCACCTGTTCATGAACAGTTTATAGTGAAATGATGCTCTTTCCATCCAGGTATCCATCATTTGCATTGATGTCACAATATTACGTAATCGTTTTTGCTGGACGGCAGAAGTACACATTCGTACATAGGAATTATGCAGACGAAGACAACTTTGACCATAAAATACCAAAGAAACACGTAGTTCTTGTATTTTTTTAAACGGGATATGTACCTGGCGTTATCAGGATAGGTTGGCCACGGTGGATGTGTTCAAATCATAGATTTATTAAAATGTATTCTGCTCCACTAGGTGGCATAACGGGGACGGGCGGTACGGGAAACTGGGAGAAGAAGAGAAAGTTGTTGCTTGCTTCCAGCCATGAACTTACTCTGCCTGCGATGTATTTTTTTATCCCGTGTTTATTTTCTTCAGTGAAGTTGTGAACTTAAACCAAACCTCTGCATTGGCAAAATACTAGCACCTTAATGCACCGTTTCTTCATTGGTGGCTGGGCACCGCGGCTGGCATCCTCTCGTGGCATGGCACAGGTAAGATAATGCTGCTAACCTAACTTACTACAAGACGCACGGTACATTTTGCGTCAGGCATTTTGCAAAGTGGTCTTTTGAAAAGCATATCTTTTCATCTCGGATGTATCTTGTAGGTTAACTTGGATGCGTTTCGTTTCATCCAAGTGGATTTCATTGTTGTTTCAGCCACGTCTGCCAAATGTATCTATTGTGAAATGTAATTCTATATCTTATCTTCTGTTTACATGTCCGATGTTACATGTTCATTTGGACCGTATTTTTTTATTATTGACCACTTATGTTACCAGTCCACTGTCCTGTCTTGCACTTTCTGTCTGTCTGTAAATTGTCAGTCCTGTCTATGTCCTGGCATGGTAGAGAGAAAACGTAGGCTAATTTCGTTTCCCTTGTATGACCATGAAGAAAGTGACAATAAAAGCTGACTTGACATATACTTCAATGTTTCAAATCGGTGTTGCATTACATTGCACATGTAGAAACACATAGGACAGAAAGTCGGTTACATACTTTGATTAGTTTAAGCGTAAATAAGTAATTTGAAAAGATGACCTTCACAAGAGAAAGAAAAGCTTTCAGATAATTTCCTTCCAGTAGATTTGTCTTCATGTTCAGTATTATCTGTCATTTTCCTATATTATTACACATACAACAATGTCAAAATATCCTTTAATGACCAGTGTATACTTTGATATGGACATGTAGCAGAAAGACATCCATTAGACATTATTAAAATAATATTTACAGTATATGACAAAATACTTACTCTCCATGTTGTATGTAGAATGTGTAAAGCCATATGCACTGTATCATGTAGTGTAGAGGTGAGATCACAGTTAGAACACGACTGCCAGTAATGTGGATGGTGAGTCCAGCTTCCAAATATATGCTCTGCGTGTGTGTGTGTGTGTGTGTGTGTGAGTGTGTGTGTGTGTGTGTGTGTGTGTGTGTGTGTGTGTGTGTGTGTGTGTGTGTGTGTGTGTGTGAGTGTGTGTGTGTGTGTGTGTGTGTGTGTGTGTGTGAGAGTGTGTGTGTGCGCGCGTGTGCGCGCGTGTGTGTGCATGCTTGCGTGCATGCGTGTGTGTGTGTGCGCGTGCGCGCATGTGTGTGTGTGCACGCGCCTGCGTGTGCATGTGCGTGTGTGTGTGCACACACAGGCCGGCATGTTTGTGTGTGCGGCGCGCATGTGTGTATGTGCATGCACGTCTGTGTATGCGTGCGCACGTGCAGGGGTGCTGCCAGAAATGTTGGGCCCCATGAAAGATTTGTTTTTTGGGCCCCCTTAAGGGCCCCTCTCAGTGCTCGGCCCCCCTTAAGGGCCCCTGTCAGTGCTTGGGCCCTTAGAATCTGTACCACTTTTCCCCCCCTAGCGGCCCCCATGCGCACGTGTGTGTGTGTGTAATATGTGTGTGTTTTGTCGGCCACTGTATATATGTATATTCGTACATCCATTTGTATGTCTGGGTGTTTGTGGGAGGATGAGTGATTGATGGCGCTGCTTGCCTTTCTGAGCCTACATCTGCTGGGCATGTGCAGTTGTACAAACACCCCGCGCCCCAAATGGGCACCGCTCTCTGCTCACGTGCTGACAGACTGGGGTGTCTCTATATGGCGCCCGCCCAGCTCCCTCCCCTGATCTGAACTAACCACACACACACACACACACACACACACACACACACACACACACACACACACACACACACACACACACACACACACACACACACACACACACACACACACACACACACACACACACACATACACACAGTTCCCCTGATCTGAACTAACCACACACACACATACTGTACGCAGGCATGCAGGCACGCACTCGTGCATGCACACGCATACACGCACACGCACACGCACACGCACACACACACACACACAGATACAGTTCCCCTGATCTGAACTAACAGCACACACACACACACGTGCACGCGCGAACACACACACACACACACACACACACACACACACACACACACACACACACACACACACACACACACACACACACACACACACACACACACACACACACACAGTTTTCCTGATCTGAACTAACAACCGGAGACACTTATTTATTGTCAGCTTCAGGCCTCCAGCTGAGTTACAGAGAATATAAATAAAATAAAATAAAATATAATAAAATAAAATAAAATAAAATATAATAAAATAAAATAAAATGAAGTGAGATAGCTGAAAATGAAATGGGGGAAAATCAACTAAAGCAGCACATAATAGCTGTGTTTCTTCTTTTTATAAATGACGGTTTCATAGCCGCTTCAAATAATGTCACACACACACACACGCACGCACACACAATTCCACACACACACACAATTCCACATTTCAGGATCCTTCAGATTTCACAGCTGAGTTGACTTTGCAATCTCCAGAGGGAGGAAAATGTGACATTTTTGCTCTGTGTTTGCACTTTTGTCACAACAGGCAGAAAATCAGAAAACTAGAAACAGCGGGGGGCTCACACTGGGAGGACTCTGGGCTTCTCAGCTCTATTTCTGATATGCTGCAATTAGTTTCCTCCCAGTAGAGATGACTGCTGTGACTGTAGTGTGTGTGTGTGTGTGTGTGTGTGTGTGTGTGTGTGTGTGTGTGTGTGTGTGTGTGTGTGTGTGTGTGTGTGTGTGTGTGTGTGTGTCCATGTGTGCGTGTGTGTGTGCAAGTGCGAGAGAGAGAGGGGGAGAGGAGGTGTGTGTGTGTGTGTGTGTGTGTGTGTGTCTGTATGTGTGTGTGCGTGTCTGTGTGTGAGTGCGAGAGAGAGAGAGAGGAGGTACATCTGCGAATATGTGTGTGTGTGTGTGTGCGTGCGTGCTCCAAGTCGTACATACTTCGGCACATGTGCATTTGTGCTTGTGTGTGTTTTTGTGTGTGTCGAATTTAAACATTTATTTCACATTCCTCTCAAATTTCCCTCCTGTCGGCTCCTCGCCGCTCTGATTTGTGTGATTTGTGTTGCATTTTTTCCACCTCCCCTCTCCTGTCTCTGCCTTTTCATCTATGCCCTCAGCGTAGCTGCCAACTCTCCTGCTTTTTCCTGGTTCCTCCTGTATTTCAAACTCATCAAACCCGCCCCCCACCCCCCACAGTATTCCATACCATAATTTCTGACCCCTACACTACACAGTATAGTGAAAGGTAGTTGTGCACGTTAAGATTTAAAAGAATTGTCACCACTTCCTTGTTAATAGTACATGTGTAAACTATTATCCATTGTATTTGACTTGGTTGGGTACCACAAAACCTAATATTATATAAAAAAGTGAAACAAGTTATTCTTTCCCCATAAAGCACTGCATGACATCACGTTGGGGACTGGAGACCCAAGATTATATAGCCTCTTTGCTGAGGGGGAGTCCCCAATGTGACATCATCATTAAATTCTGTTGAAAAAATAATCATCATGGACTATATGCGGACGTATTCTTAGATACAAAATGGGGTCGGTCGATACAAAAGGGTTGTCGCAGCAGAACAAGTTTGGGAACTGTCACGACCCAGAAGTTCCGGGCTGCCCAGAAGTTCCGGGCAAATTTCATTCGACGCAACAATGCCCCCCTTTGAGCCTTGTAGAATCCAGAACCACTGCTGTAAAAGAATATTGTCTGGTCATTATTGTCAGTACCTGCTACACTTACAAGACAGATGCTACGCTAACGCTTCTTTTTTACTCTCTCTTATCTGTCAAACAGGAATACCGTGACCAGGTTCACTACCGCCCTGCTCTCATCTCCGCACACCGGATAAATCATTTAAGGAAAAATAAATGAAATTAAAGCAGCACACATAAATCCTGGCATTGGACTTCAAACACGTTACGCCATGGCAGAGCATACAGGGGGGGAAAAAAAACATCGTAATTTATGCAGAAAGTGGCTTTTGTCAGTGCACAACAAAGTAGCTTTGATGAATGCCCCTTAATTTATTGTCATGTAGCCCAAATCAAAGTCAAACATTTACAACCTGTGCGCTGAAGCTAGGCAGAGAGGGATTCAGCGAAAGTGAAGTGGCCTGGGAAGTTGGTGTGTGTGTGTGTGTGTGTGTGTGTGTGTGTGTGTGTGTGTGTGTGTGTGTGTGTGTGTGTGTGTGTGTGTGTGTGTGTGTGTGTGTGTGTGTGTGTGTGTGTGTGATTGTGTATGTGTGCGTGTGTGTGCGTTCGTGTGTGTGTGTGTGTGTGTGTGTGTGTGTGTGTGTGTGTGTGTGTGTGTGTGAGTGTGTGTGTGTGTGTGTGTGT
>NC_085878.1:33332999-33367999 GCF_034702125.1 Engraulis encrasicolus
TGGCTATTGGAAAACAGCTGAATCGGGATCAGAATTGCATTTTGGGTTAGAACTAATGTCACTGGGTTTGGCCGTTGTTCAAACTGCTTAGGCACAGTGCTGTTACGCCAGCGACCCGGATTTCAGTTCCGGTTCGAGATAATTTCCCGATCCTACCCTGGCGCTCACTCCCACTCACTTCATGTCTCCATCTCATACTGCCCCTACCAAAATAAAAGCCAAAAGCCAAAGTTTAAAAAAGAGCTAATGTCACACAAGTAGACATGAAACTGATAACACCCTGATCTGGACTTGATCTGTTTTTGTTTTTGATGTTAATTTGGATTGGATGTGGATTAAATGTGGTCTTGATCTGGATTGGATACAGGGCTTGTTCAAGGTCAAACACAGCCTGCTAATGCTAGCAGCTAGCTATCAGCTCAGTACCATCAAAACACCCCCTGATTAACCCAGCATGTTGAGTCACTTGACGGTTGTCTGCTGCATCGGGGTATGCTGGCCTGTCATCTTTTTGTGTACCCAATTGCATCATGGGTATGCGACGCATAACTCAATATGTCTGGATTGGGACAGACTGGAAGTGATGTGCACACTTAATAGTTGTGGTGAGCCACAATTGAGTTAGCAAAAATTGAAGCTTAAATACTCTTCAAATTGACATGGAATAGGAGAGCGGGGGCATTTGGCTGCAGAATTAAGGACATGTGGCAACATAGTGTAGTGCTGTCTTTTTTTTCTTCCCTCTCCTCGTTTCTAATAAGTGTGTGTGTGTGTGTGTGTGTGTGTGTGTGTGTGTGTGTGTGTGTGTGTGTGTGTGTGTGTGTGTGTGTGTGTGTGTGTGTGTGTGTGTGTGTGTGTGTGTGTGTGTGTGTGTGTCTGCGTGCGTGCGTGCGTGCGTGTCATGGTCGTGATCCAGAGGATAATAGGGGGGATTGTGCTGACAGATGGATGTTGTGGCGAAAACTGTGTGTTGCTGTACAATCTGTACACTTTGTCCATTTTGATGTGATTGGATTAATCGCGGCGAAGGAAAGCTGGCTCAGACTGGGGGAAGAGGAGAGGAGAGGAGAGGAGAGGAGAGGAGAGGAGAGGAGGAAAGGAGAGGGGAGAGGGATAAGAGTAGAGGAGACGAGAGGAGATGACTGGAGGGGAATGGAGGGGAGGGGAGAAGAGTGAGGAGAGGAGAGGAGAGGAGAGGAGAGGAGAGGAGAGGAGAGGAGAGGAGAGGAGAGAGGAGGAGAGGAGAGGAGAGGAGAGGAGAGGAGGAGAGGAGAGGAGAGGAGAGGAGAGGAGTGGAGTGGAGAGGAGAGGAGCGGCGGAGAGAAGAGGAGAGGAGTGGAGAGGAGAGGAGCGACGGAGAGAAGAGGAGAGGAGGGGAAGGGAAGGGAGGAGAGTGGAGAGAGTGAGAAAAGGAGAGGAGAGGAGAGGAAAGAAGGGTAGGGGAATGAGAAGAGAAGAAGAGAGGAGAGGAGAGGAAAGAAGGGCAGGGGAATGAGGTGAGGAGAGGAGAGGAGAGGAGAGGAGAGGAGAGGAGAGGAGAGGAGAGGAGAGGAGAGGAGAGGAGTGAGAAAAGGGCTCCTGTCTCTCTGGGCCCGGGGCAGCTGACCCCTTTGCCCCTCCTGGTGGCGTTTGCTTACAGCACGTTTTCCCACCAACCAGTCACCAGCCACTGCCAGTCCTCGGACGGAGAGGGACTGGGGGAGGTGGAGGGCGAGGGTGAGGGTGAGGGTGAGGGGGGGTGCGGGGCTTGGTGCTGACATGGCTCCAATCATCCACCCAATTTGGCCTTTTTTTACGCTGCATTTGAAGCTGAATGTGCCTTTGGAACTATAACAAGGCCCCGTCCGTGACCTTGTACCACCGCCCGGCGCCTGACCCCAACACCCCTCAGACTTCATGTCACCTTGTCTTCAAACACTCACCAAGTCCACCTCACCACTCGCCTCGGCCCCTGAACTGAGAGGTGGTTTCAGTGTGTCTAGGTGGCAATGGTAGGTAAGGGGTGAGGGGTGAGGGGCAGGTTTTGAGGTCTCAGTGTGCGAGACTGTGACCATGACCCTATTCGTCAGCCGACAGTCACCCTCAACCCCCTTGTCCCTGCCACCTCACCTCACCACCCAACCCAGCCCAACGCAGCCCAGCTCCAACCCAAAAACCCCCATGCCCTGCGTCCGCATCAGCGTCTGTGTCTGCGTCCGCCACATAGTATGTCTACGCCACTCTCCGCCACACCGACAGCCAGCAATCAGCGTGATTTATCCCTATGACCTCCATGCCACTGGCAGGCCCGTATGCAGCCAAAGCCACATGCGGCAGGCAGCAGCCACCCTCTGCGGCCCACACAGACTCACTTTGTGCCTGCCTGCCTGCCCCTCATTCACAGAGCAACATGTTATCATGCTAGAGCATTAAGATAACGCGCCAACTTGAACCCGCCTCTCATCTAACAACATGTCATCATGGCAGAGCGTTAAGACAACGCGACGTCTTTAACTATTTATTGCATTTGTGCATTATGCCTTTGCATATTAACTCGTGCTCCACAACATCTGTGACAGGTTATGTTTAGGAATGGTTTTGGTTGGGGCACAATTTCGCCATAATTTCACTAGTTCTGTTGCTTGTTACACTGTCTTTGGCAAAAGTACAGCAGCAGAAATGTCGGTTTACTGACAAGTCAACATTCAGCATGGTTTTGGTCAGGGCATAGCAGAGCATTTTTCGTTTAGCAATAGAAATTCACAGACACGGCGGGAAACTGTATAAACCACATGTGACAAAAGTGCTTTCCCACGGCATTGAGGACCACGACTTAAAGGGACACTGTGTGAGACTTTTAGTTGTTTATTTCCAGAATTCATGCTGCCCATTCACTAATGTTACCTTTTTCATGAATACTTACCACCAGCATCAAATTCAAGTATTCATTATGACTGGAAAAATTGCACTTTTCATACATGAAAAGGGGGATCTTCTCCATGGTCCGCCATTTTAAATTTCCAAAAATAGCCATTTTTATCTGCAGAAATGACTGTACTTGGACCATACTAGAAAATAATAAATATTTGTTTAATATTCAGTAAACTTTCATGTAAAGATCACATTTGGCAATAGGCAGCCCAGTTTCAATAAACAGCATAGTTACAGTAAAAAGCACAGTACCTTTTTTGACCATTTCCTGCACAGTGTCCCTTTAACTTAGCCTGGGAACTCCCACACTGCCTTTAGTTCTACACAATCGTTTCGATCTCACTTGTGATTAGGTCTGGTGTTAACCAGGCAACCTTTAACTTGCAAAGGCATCGCACCACAACGTGGAATGCACTTCTGTGAAATAAAAACGCCTTTGCATGATGACAGTCTGCCTTCACAGAGGAAACCAGGGATGTGGAAGCGATGGATGGATGGTGGTGGTGGGGAGGAATCTAAAGTGGCTTATCATGGCTCATTAGGAAATTACCCATGCGCTAATGTGGTAAATGCAGGGTTAAGTGCAAACGCTTATGCAAGATACGTTGACTCTTTAGACAGAAAGAAAAAGTGAAAGTGAAAGCCCAACTGGGAAACTCACTGCACACAACGAAATTGCATTTATGCCTCACCCAAGCAAGGAGGTAGCCTCCAATGGCATCTGAAAGGAAGCAGTGCGGGGGGACCGTACCATGCTCAGGGTACCTCAGTGATGGAGGAGGATGGGGGAGAGCACTGTTTAATTACTCCCCCAGTCAAACTGGGTCAAACCGGCAACCTTTGGGCAACAAGTCTGACACCTTAACCACTTATCCATGACTGCCCTATGAAGTAAAATAAATAAATAAATAAAAACAATTTGCATCATGACACTGAGATATTTGTATACCGTTCGAATGTGTTTTGTCATTGCGTTGGACCAAATAGCTTTGCGCATTACGTCCCCACGATGTGTAATTTCATCTGACAGATTTAAGTCCTTCTGCAGAGTTTAGTAGGCAGCTAACTGCTACTTTGTTTTATAATTGCTAGAATACCTCCCAAACCCAGCACTGCAATTACCCATCCTCTTCAAGTCAATTACCAGGAATATAAAAAAAGACGCTAAGGAGCACAATGCGTTGGCCGACGTCGCGGCTGCCTTTATCGTTTCTCAGAGGTTTCTTGCATGTGCTGTGGGTCTGGAGAGATGCTCGTGGAGACGGGTGGGCTGAGTGTTTGTGGCAGGGACGCCTGTGTTTGCTTTCGGTGCAGAGGCAGCTTTGGTCAGGGGAAGGGAGGGGGGTGGTGATGGTGGTGGTGTGGTGGTGGTGGTGATGGGTGGAGCCGGTGGATAAGTGTGAGAGCTCTGGGCCGCACGGTGCCTGTACAGGAGTCAAGGGAGTGTGTGTGTGCGTGTGTGTGTGTGTGTGTGTTTGTGTGTGTGTGTGTGTGTGTGTGTGTTTGTGTGTGTGTCTGTATGTGTTCATCTTTGTGTGTGTGTGTGTGTTTTAGGGAGGTTAATCGAACACACACACACACACACACACACACACACACACACACACACACACACACACACACACACACACACACACACACACACACACACACACACACACACACACACACTAACCCCCCCGCACACACACACTCACACACTAACTCACACACAACGTGCACGTGGGGACGCCACCACCACCACTGTCAGCGGTCCCATACGGTCGCAGGATGCCCCATTGTTAAGTGGCCGCAATTCATCACCGCTGTGGGTTAAAGAGCAATTCCACTTCCTGTATACTCGCACTTCACACTTGCCTGAGCTGTTCTGCAGGAGAGCCACTAAACAAAGGGGAGGGGGAGGTAGGGGGGGGGGACCTTTATACATACAACAACATCATCGCCATGAAACGAACACAAAAGTAAACAAAACGGGAGGATGAATAAAGTCCCGGCCTTAGTAGTAGAGAAAGGCGAAGGAGGAGAGGAGAGGAGAGGAGATGGAGGAGGAGGAGGAAATATATTTATATCAATGGGAATGGCTTCTGTTTTTGCACGTCAAGCAATGGGAGCTACGTGCTGTTTTGGAAGCGAGAGCAAGGGGCTCGGGGGCTAAGAGGAAATCCAGGTCGAGACCGTCTCTTTCTGCCAACCTGGCGTGCTGACTTAGCATGGGGTGGAATGCACTAGCTAGCACACGTCCTCGCATTCATACACAATTTTATGCGCACAAAGACAAAAACACTCTACAACATACATAGACACCCACGCACATTCAAATGGTTACACTTATGCCCTTTCTTCTGCACTTTCTTCGACACATTTTAACCCACATTCAAACAGGCACACACACACACACACATGCACACATGCATGCACGCGCGCACACACACACGTACACAAACACACACACACACACACACACACACACACACACACACACACACACACACACACACACACACACACACACACACACACACACACACACACACACACACACACACACACACACACACACACACGTGCATACACAAACACTAACACCCCTACACACATGCTCTATCTGCCTACTGCATTCCCAGTTAGTATTTATTTTGCTGCACAGATAGGCTTCATTCCATGTCTAGGTTTTTCCTACCTCCCGTCCCCACCCCCCTGTTCACTCATTCTTTTCATGTTTCTGAAAAAAAACAACTCTAAAGGATTGCCCTCACCTTGCCATATGGCATAGGCGTGCAGTCTTTTGATGAGGAGCGTACATGTGATGTGTATTTGATGTACTCCTTTTGTTTGAGTGTGCGTGTAGTGTAGCGCGTTGCTGTGGACGGCCCTTCCCTTCCCTTCCCTTCCCTTCCGCTACCTGCCAGCATATGTTTCTGCCCTGCCAGTGGTAGGGGGTTAGATTTGTTCCACTGAACGTTTCATGAAACATTTGCCTCTTGGCACTTATGTAGGGCTGCATACGTTACGCATTTGAGAGAGAGAGAGAGAGAGAGAGAGAGAGAGAGAGAGAGAGAGAGAGAGAGAGAGAGGGGTTGTACGATTGCACTGTTCTCACATGTGTATTGAGGAAGCTGAAATTAGTCTGAAATCAGGTGCTTGAGCTTGAGAACTCTCCTTTTAATTATCAACTTTTCCCGTTCCCTTATTTTGTAGTTTGTGAAAAAAATGAGTTTGTAAATTAATAAATAAAAGACAAAAAAGGGAGGAAAACATTCGTGCCATTTGGCTGTTCTTCAGATATTAATTTGGTTTAATTTAATTTGGAAAACATCTCGAGCAAGTTTCCTGGCATAGTCTTTGAAGTGACAATATTAAATAATAAAACCAATTAAATATAAATCACAGCGGCAGTGTCAGCTTTCCTGTGATCCCGACTTGATTTCTAAAGCGCATTTGATCGTACTCCCTTCCATTTTTTCTCCTCCTCTCTCTCTCTCTCTCTCTCTCTCTCTCTCTCTCTCTCTCTCTCTCTCTGACTCTCTCTCACTGACTTCTGCTTTAATTGAATTCATTTTTTTTTCGCCCTCTCTCTTTTGCATTGTTGTTGTTGCCCACCAATCATGTTCGTCTATATCCTCAAGCACGTAATGCATGCAGTAAATAATTCAAGTCAAATTAATTTTACAGCACCTTGCTTCCACTAAGCATGCCAACATCTGTTGTCGAGTCACAAGTTTACATTGTTGGTCATTACTTTCCACAATGAGCAAAATGTTTTATTAAAGTCCCTTGGGGAGTCCCCCACCCCTTTTCCCTCCACGCCCCCACCCACCCACACACACACACACCCTCACACACACACGCACACGCACATGCACCCTTACACACGCACACGCACACACACACACACACACACACACACACACACACACACACACACGCACACACACACACACACACACACACACACACACACACACACACGCACACACACACTGACACACACACTTTGGATCAGCCTGCAACAGCACTACTTGGTGAACCTCCCCTGAACTTCAATAATCAAAAATTGGCTGCCATTTGCCAAAGCCCGCTACTGTCTCCCACCCAAACCCCCCCACCCCCCACAACCACCCACCATTTCTCAGAGAACATTAATCTGATTGAGCTATTGGAACACAGAAAGTCCGTTAGGAAACCGCTGACCATAAGGAAACAGTGTGGAACAGCTGGCAAAAAAATGATGTCGTGTTAAGTCCCTGCGCCATTGTTCTGTTTAATAAAAGAGGAAAAGTGCCGTAGCTTAGGGGAAAAAATAAGCGCACCAAAATAGACACTCCTCCAGTGACTCCTCCAGAAGACCACCAGTATAATTACTCCTTTGACATGAATATTTTATGGGCACATTATCTGTCTGAGAGCTTTATGTGAGGTTGATTTTGCTTGGTATTTGTTATAGTAATTGACAGCATAATGGGCAAGACATATGCATGGACATGTGCCTGCAGCATCGAGGATGAACGCGGGCATAGCAGGCGACACGTCTCGCGTTTAGCTCACTCGAACGACAGGAAGTGAGGATGCCCCCTTGCCGTTGCACATCTGTGTCTAAGCACATCTTATGCTCATAACGCACCCACAACTGAGCCAAACAAACGGCAAGCAGAGTTGTCCATGAAACTGTGTTATTAGAAAGCATAGGTTTAGAAATCTTCCGGTGGATGTATGAGATTTAAAATGGTCTTATTAAAGTAAACACAGTTTTAGATATCGCTGGAGGATGCATGAGATTTATTTTTGTGCGCATAACGTCAAGAAAGTTGATGAGTTTTTTTCCCCATGCATTGCTATGTGGATAGTTGTGCAGGTAAAAGGCATGTATAGTGTCACTGGCTTGGTATGCATGATGCTAGTGTAGGCCATAATTAATGCCCACTGTGAGTAAAATTTAGTTGCTAAAAACACACACACACACACACACACACACACACACACACACACACACACACACACACACACACACACACACACACACACACACACACACACACACACACACACACACACACACACACACACACCATTCCCCGACCCCGCCACACACACTCACAGAAAAACTGACACACCCACATACACACAAAGGAACAGACAGAGGAACAGCACACAGTACTTCTTCCGAAGCTTTCTTGGTTGGTGGAAATGATTTGTTGTGTTGTGCATGTGTGCATGCTTGTGTCTGTGTGTGCATGCATGCCTGTGTCTGTGTGTACGTGTATGCATCGTGTGCGTGAATGTGTGCGTATGTTAGTGTGTGAGTGTGTACGAGCGTGTATGCGTACGTGCGTGTGCATGAATGTGTCTACGTGTGTGTGTGCATGCATGCGTGTGCGTGCGTGCGTCTGTGTGGTGCTCCGCTGTCTCTCTGTCGGTCGGCTGATGGTGGATCGTGACGAAGGGCCCCCGGTGGACCCCCCCCCCATCCCGCTGCCACGCCTGAGCGGCCGTGAGCAGGTGACAGGGGCCTGTCCTGAGTCTGGGCCCCCGCCAGTAACAGATGTGCTCAGTCAAATGACTAATTGAAAACCTAAAACAAAATCAGCAGCTTGGCTATTTGGCCTGCATAATAAGAGAGGGGGGGGCTCTGTGATAAAAGCAGAGGGATGGGATGAGATGAGATGAGGGGTTGACGAGGGGAGGGGAGGAAAAAGAAAAAACGTTCACACGCACACATAAACACATACACACACACACACACAGAAACTAACACTCAAAAACACACACATGCACACACACACACACACACACACACACACACACACACACACACACACACACACACACACACACACACACACACACACACACACCCCTCTCATCAGCGGCGCCATTAACAATCATGAGGAAAGATGAAAACAACGCCTGGTTTATTCAGCAAATGAAAGCACATAACTAGATGCCGTCCCAGGAGTCCATTTCCAATTTTAATAATACATCAAGGAGCCGTAGCCTCAGCAACTGCCACACACACACACACACATGCACGCACACACGCACACACACACACACACACACACACACACACACACACACACACACACACACACACACACACACACACACACACACACACACACACACACACACACACACACACACACACACACACACACACAAACGGTAGAAAGACAGTGCCTGGCACACCAAAGTGCTGGCGGCGGCGCGTGCGTCAAGAGAGGACTCTCACCTCATGGAATCCAGCGAATGTTCATGAAGGTACACAACATGATAGCTATTAGGTAAATTAAAAGAGCCATTACTCTGGCGAAGAGACGAATCACATGCCAATCAAAAGACCAGAGGAATATACTACATATATGCTTTGCCTATTTTAGAATGAACACACACACACACATTTTTTTTTTCAGATGATCTGTGTCTTTGCGGTGAAAAAGCAGCAGTGAGAGCCTGCCTCAAATTATGTGCATGAATAATAAAATACCCTCTAATTAAAAACTGTTGTTAAATATGCAAAAATCTAATGATAATGAGATTGCGCAATCCACTGGAGTAAAGCACATTATAAATTACTTAGAAGAGCAAGTCGGCTTGACCCAAACATTGCATTTTGAAAGCTGTCGAGAATATTATAATTGTGTGTGTGTGTGTGTGTGTGTGTGTGTGTGTGTGTGTGTGTGTGTGTGTGTGTGTGTGTGTGTGTGTGTGTGTGTGTGTGTGTGCGTGTGTGCGTGCGCGCGCGTGCGTGCATGCGTGTGTGTGTGTGTGTGTCCTCCTGACAAAATGGTTGGCTGGGGGAAAAAAGACTGTTGTAGAAGGTCAATACTCATTCCAGGTTGCAAAAGCATGACTGCCTTTATTAGGTTTCAACAGCATAGCATTCATAGCATGCCGCCACACAGAAAAATAAACAACAGAGAGACCAAAGGAACTGGTGATCCAAAATAATCAGTGCAGAATCTACACACACAAAAGTGGTGCGAAAACAACCCAGACAGGGCAGTTTGACAACACAGACACAACCCAGCTTCATTGCCAGTCAAAACAAATATTCATTAGTCAATAAAACAAGCCAAACAACACGCACGAGTGTGTAAAATCTCATCACTCGACTTTCATGTTTGTTTTGTCTTTTGTGTGTGTTCGGATCTTAATGCCATCAATCACAAGACAGTTTCCTTTTGTTCAAATGATTGAGTGTGTGTAGTCCTGCCACGCACAATGCCTTTGCCGCTAAAGAACATAGTAAATAAAAATAGCGCTCTTCAAAGGCGTATTTACTATGGCTGGTTGAGTGGTGTTGCTAACAAACAAAAGAAATGCCTGTTGTCAGATAAAATAGAGTACTTTAGACACCCGCTCTACCAAACAAACTCACCCACACCCACACCCACCCACCATACACACACAAACACCACCACCTAATCAGAAAACCAAAGGAATGCTATTTTGATGTCTCACGTCGCAAATTTTTACTCACAGTCATGTTCAATTCCATTCGGCTGTGAAGGTAAATTAATACGCCAGTCCTCTTCCTCTCTTGCTCTACCTCTTTATTTATTCTATTTTATCTTTTCAGCACACTCCTCCCATGCACATTTTTTATTTTGAGCAGAGGGCACCAGAAGTGTGGGAGTGAATGAATTCAGAAAGCCAAGGACAGGGCCGTCAACAGCAGCATCCCCATCAGCATCACCATCAGCATTGCATCACATCACAACACAACACAACCCAACCCATCTCAGCGTACGTACGTCCATAGCAGAAGCATCCTCTCACTTCCGCTTGCTTCAGTTCTGAGGACACGAGACTGAAAGTGGCCTTCCATGCATATAATGCCAACATATTTATGGGAATCGCAGGGCTCTTGGCAGGATTGCATATGTGCAGGCTGAGAGTGTGGTGGTGGGGACGTGTGGGTGTGGAGTGGTGTGGTGTGGTGTGGTGTGTGTGTGTGTGTGTGTGTGTGTGTGTGTGTGTGTGTGTGTGTGTGTGTGTGTGTGTGTGTGTGTGTGTGTGTGTGTGTGTGTGTGTGTGTGTGTGTGTGTGTGTGTGTGTGTGTGTGTGTGTGTGTGTGTTGGACAGCGGGGCTTGGATTGACTGGCATTAAAATGGATCCAATAATATTTCCTTGCTTTATAAATTCACCTGACACACGTGGAATGGAGCCTGGTGGTGTTTAATGCGCTAGCTCCGGAAATAAGACTGTACCCTGATTGAGAGGTTTGCACTGCACATTGTCAAACATGATTGCCCTGCATGCTCAGCCCCGGTTGCTGTGCAGAAACCCCGAATGGCGGCCTGCATAATTCACTTCCCAGTCGATAGGCCTCTGAGATGTTTATTAAAATTTTAACAAGACTTTGGGCCTGACGGGTTCATCGGCTATTCAAAGCAGCCAAACAAATCAAGCCAGGAGCCAGGGGGCGGGCTGCTGCTGCTGCTGCTGGAGTTCGGTAGTGATGTGGTGGGTGGGTGAGGGCCGGGGCGGGAAGGCATTTGTTGTGTGTTTGTGCGCGCGCGCGCGCGTGTGTGTGTGTGTGTGTGTGTGTGTGTGTGTGTGTGTGTGTGTGTGTGTGTTCGGTGTGTGTGTGTGTGTGTTCGGTGTGTGTGTGTGTGTGTGTGTGTGTGTTCGCTGTGTGTGTGTGTGTGCGTGCGTGCGTATGTGTGTCTGTGTGTGTGTGTGTGTGTGTGTGTGTGTGTGTGTGTGTGTGTGTGTGTGTGTGTGTGTGTGTGTGTGTGTGTGTGTGTGTTCGGTGCTGTGCTGTGGTATAGTGAGTGGGTGCAGCTTGTTTCTCCTCACAGAGTAGATGACCTTCCCAGAACGTCGTCAGGGAGAATGGATCCTGATGACTTTCTTCCGAGTTTTTATGGGCGAATAAATATCAGCCTCCAGTGCTATCCATCACACATTATTATCATGATTGTTTTTATGTCTACACTATAAACAAATACTTGATTATGAAGTACGGGGATAAATCAGAGGTGCACAATATGAGGTAAACCGGCAGGCAGGCAGGCAGGCAGGCAGGCAGGCAGGCAGGCAGGCAGGCAGGCAGGCAGGCAGGCAGGCAGACAGGCAGGCGAGTTAGTGGGTGGGAGGGAGTACCGGCCCTGTGAAACAGTCATCTAGATTAACGAAGCAGGCGCCTATCTCTACTGGCATTGAGGTTTTTTGTTTTTTTCCCCGCACTACTAAAACATGAACTTTTAAACTCTTTGTCTTCACACTTCCCACTCTCGCCCGTGATCACACGGCTCCTTTTTTTAGGACATTTCCAGACAAACTTTATTAGGTGTCATTTTTTCGTTTAACCTTTAACTGTATGTCATGTCAGATATTTGCGTGATGGCATTTGTCCATTATATTTCGGCGGTCTTTCATCAAAGTGTTTGGACTTTGATATGCCTTTTGTCCGTCTTTGTCAGGGCGGAGGAAATGGACCTATAATAGTTTTCGGAGCATGCTGCCATGAAATAAAGAAGTTAAAATAGCTCGGCAGCCAAAAGTGAACGCCAAATCCAAATGCAGAGTTGACACAACAATGGTCCTGACGTCAAACGGGCCATCAGAAGTAAGCCATAGGAGGGATTGGGAGGCGCTTTGATGTGCACGGAACAAGGCGGCAGGGGCAAAACAAAAGCTCCAGAGAGAGAGGCAGGATGAGGTGCCAGCAAAAGCCCTCCGACAGACACACGCACGCACACACACACACACACACACACGCACACGCACACGCACACGCACACGCACACACACACACACACACACACACACACACACACACACACACACACACACACACACACACACACACACACACACACATTTAAATGTGTTCCCTCTGTTGAAATTTTCCATCAAATGGATGAGGTGTGGCGGCCGCGGCAGGCAAGACACTGCTTTTAGCGAAATCATAATAATGAAAAAAAAAGAAAAGAAAAAGAAAACACTGCCGCACATAAAGCTGACACTCATTCAGCTCTCCTGTTGCAATGAAATATATCTATTTTTTTTGTTTGTGTGGAAAATTGCGCCAAGCCGTAATGAATTTCCTCCGCCTCACTGTGTGGCACTACATTTAAACAGGGATTGATCACATGGCCTGGCGATTTGTCTGTGTGCATATATTCTAATAGGGAGCTGATGAATATTAAACGGGCCGCATTTAAAAGAGACAAATACTTCCGTGCTTTTAGCAACAAAGGTGATATAGCGTTTTATTATGGCAGCCACCAAGATAAAAAGCCTCCTGAGAGCAAGATATTCATTAGCTATTCATTTAATACATGCACACATATACTGTATGTGTTTGTTGGTTTGTGTGTTTGTTTGTTTGTTTGTTAGGAGCTGTTAAACTGCGGCGCTCTTTGCTTTGAGCAGTGAGGTGATTTCTCAGCCGCACTAGCATCATCATCAGAAGCATTCATTTAGGTCAGGGCAGAGTAGGCTAGCCCCCTTGTCGGCGAGAAGAAATCTTTCTAAAGAGCCGGCTTCACAGTCTCACGTCATTGCTCTTAGCAAAGCAAGCTACAGTACTGTGAGTGCCCTGCAACGCGATAGTGTTTTAAGCAAGTGTCATTTGTATACAGTGTAATTAGGTCCTGTGCTTGGAGATGACAGTTGTTAGCCTGCATGGTACGCATGCTAGCGTTTCGCGTTTGTAGTCAATGGCTTGTGCTGAGGCGTTTTGATGTTAATGAAGGTGTGTGTTAAAATATTCCCGCCCGTAGTTCCTGTTTTATTTCTCATTGTTTTTGGCGTACATGGGGACGGCCGGCGACATGCTGATGTCTTTCATGCTTTTGTGCTGACATGAATGGAAGTGCAGGAGTGGAGGGAGTGCCAAAGCTGCACTGGGACCAAAAAACAGGCTGGGCATTTTCAGCCAAGCCTGGTTCGCCAGGCTTGAGAGAGAGAGAGAGAGAGAGAGAGACAATGTCGCCTTTGACGACATTTTAGTCATCTAATATGAGTTATTTAGACCACAACAACTGCAACAATTAATATTTAAATTTTAGTCTGAGAGGTTTGCTGTAGCAGCATGATGGTTCATAACATTGTGTAAAGAGGAAGGCCAGCTAGGCCAAAATCATCAACAGTCCACCGGGCACATGCCCTGTACGCCCTATGGGCAGTCCACCTCTGGGCTGTACAGAGTGAACCCTTGCAGGATGCAGGCCATTGTACAGTACAAATAAGAAATCAAGACGGCAAGCACTGTCATTCTGAGACTTGTTATTATTCTTTTGTTTATGGTGCAAAGGCAGCCAGCAGCAAGGCCTGCGTGGGACGTGTTTTTCTTTGTTTTTTATTTTTTTGTCTGTGAATCTTGGTCAGTGAGAATGTCAGTGTGTGTGTGTGTGTGCGTGCGTGCATGTGTGCCTGCATGCATGTGTGTGTGTGTGCATGTGTGCGTGCGTGCGTGTGTACTTAGGCATTTGTGCGTGTGTGCTTGTGCATTTGTGTCGACCAGTGAGAAGGGTGTGTGTGAGCGCGACTGTGCGTGCATGTGTATGTGTATGTGCGCGCATGTGTGTTTTTGTCTTTGTCAGTGAGCAATGTGCGGGCACGTGACCTCCGTGGCTGTTCCAGTATCCTGTGGTGGGACGGGGTTGTGTAGGGTTGCCAATGTACAGCCATGGGAAGCCTGTTAGCCTGTTCCACCTTTTCATTTAGGCCGCCGAGAAGAATGTAGAGGTTAGACAAGCTAAGCCTCCTCTCTCCTTCTCACTCTCGCTTTTCCTTCCTGTCCCTGTCCCTGCCTCTCTCTCTCTCTCTCTCTCTCTCTCTCTCTCTCTCTCTCTCTCTCTCTCTCTCTCTCTCTCTCTCTCTCTCTCGTCTCTTTGTGTCTCTGGGATGCCCTCTCACCTTTCTTGCCACTGCGGGGTCGGCAGGTCTCTGCTCAGGCCTAATTTTAGATTGCACAAGCCTTTGCTGAAAATGATACATAATTTCCCCATTCGTGTCTTTAAAAAAAAAGTCACTGTGGGCTTCATTTAGTCTGGCTAAATGAACATGAATAAACAGATGTGAGCAGGTGTGTGTGTGTGTGTGTGTGTGTGTGTGTGTGTGTGTGTGTGTGTGTGTGTGTGTGTGTGTGTGTGTGTGTGTGTGTGTGTGTGTGTGTGTGTGTGTGTGTGTGTGTGTGTGTGTGTGTGTGTGTGTGTGTGTGCGCGTGCCGTGTGCGTGTGTGTGTGTGTGTGTGTGTGAGTGTGTGTACTGCACCGATCTACCTTCATGAGGCCACTGCTATCAGAGCACACCAAGAAGGGGCCCTCGCTCCATGTTCTGTTGTTACTGGTAAAAGTAAAAGTGTTAAAACATTTCCTCACTGACAGGATAAGGTTAGGGATTGTTTTGGTTTGGGCACAGTTTAGCATTATTTAGCTATTGCTACGGTTGTGTGTGTGTGTGTGTGTGTGTGTGTGTGTGTGTGTGTGTGTGTGTGTGTGTGTGTGTGTGTGTGTGTGTGTGTGTGTGTGTGTGTGTGTGTGTGTGTGTGTGTGTGTGTGTGTGTGTGTGTGTGTGCGCGTGCCGTGTGCCGTGTGCGTGTGCGTGAGTGTGTGTGTGTGTGTATGTGAGTATGTGTGTGTGTGCGTGTGTGCGTACGTGTGTGCATGCATGGATGTTTCTCTATGTATTATTGTGTGTATGTGGTCTGCCAGGGCTAGAGGGGCTGTGCTGGGCTGTGTGTGGGTGAAGGGGTTAAAGAGGACTGGCACCGCGTTGCCAAAGGAGCAAGGAGCGGCGAGGAGCAGCAAGGAGTGGCGAGCAGCGGCGAGGAACGGCAAGCAGTGGCTAGGAGCGGCGAGGAGCGGCGAGCAGCGGCGAGGAGCGGTAAGGAGTAGCTAGGAGCAGCGAGCAGCAGCAAAGAGCAGCGAGGAGCGGTAAGGAGCAGCTAGGAGCAGCAAAGAGCAGCGGCAAGGAGCAGCGAGCAGCGGCGAGGAGTGGCGACGAGCAGCGAGGAGCTGCGAGCAGCGGCGAGGAGTGGATAGGAGCAGCGAGGAGCAGCGAGGAGCGGCGAGGAGCAGAGAGGAGCGGAGAGGACCGGCGAGGAGCGGGGAGGAGCAGCGGAGAGGAGTGGAGAGGAGCGGGGAGGAGCAGCTGGGCGGGGGGGCTTACAGGCTTAATGGAACCAATTATGAGGTGGATCTAGGAGCTGTCGGGCGGGCTGGTGCTATTCTCTCTCTCTCTCTATATCTCTCTCTCTCTCTCTCTCTCTCTCTCGCTCTCTCCTTCTCTCTCTCTCTCTGTGTGTGTGTGTCTCTCTCTCTCTCTCTCTCTCTCTCTCGCCGTCTCTCTCTCTTTTCTCGCTCTCTCTCTCTTTTCTCTCTCTCTCTGTCTCTCTGTCTCTCTCTCTCTCTCTCTCTCGCCGTCTCTCTCTCTTTTCTCGCTCTCTCTCTCTTTTCTCTCTCTCTCTGTCTCTCTGTCTCTCTCTCTCTCTCTCTCTCTCTCTCTCTCTCTCTCTCTCTCTCACACTCTCTCACACTCTCTCTCTCTCTCGATTGTTCTCGTTAGAGACGTCTTTACCCTGACAGGTCTGGTCCTGTGCCGACAGGCCTGTAAAGCTCACCCCCTCTACCACATCTTCATCCCCATGCCTTAGCAGCCTGCCAGAACTCACCTCATCCCACCCCATCCCCAATCACCATACTCCTCCCAACCCACAGTGTAGCCTGCAAACCCCTCTCCTCATACCCACCCCCACCACCATCCAAGCACTGACAGGCCTGCAAGACACCCCCACCACTCCACCTTAAACCCCATCCAGCCGCTGACAGTCCTGCAAGACCCCCTACACATACACCCCATACACCCCTCCCCCCTCATCGCCACCCCCTGGAAGCCCCTCTGCAGCCATGAGAAGGTCAACAGGGTGCTCTTTTCATCTGCCTAACATATCTTCATATTTCTTAATTAGGCCAAAAAGCCATGTAGATGATGTATCGGCTCAGCGATGACTGGCATGGACACACACACACACACACACACGCACACAAGCACACACACACACACACACACACACACACACACACACACACACACACACACACACACACACACACACACACACACACACACACACACACACACACACGGGTATGACATTCAAACGGTCTGTGTGCACGGTCATGCGCACACACACATACGATGACAAAAACACACACACACACACACACACACACACACACACACACACACACACACACACACACACACACACACACACACACACACACACACACACACACACACACACACACACACACACACACCCACTTACGAGACAGGCTATTGACGGGTACTACCTATGTCGAGTCCATCTCGGTCAGCGGAAATATTGGGCCAAAGGGTCAAGGCAAACAAAGGCGAGGTGAATGAGGTCGGCACGGCGACTGTGGACACTGTAAATGAACAAACATGGACGACCTGACGACCTTTGACCTTCCACCAAACGCAGATCTCATTTGCCAGATAGGCTTTTGCTCTCTTGCATTTAGGGCCAGTTGTGTCACCCATGACACATGTCAATACAGGGTCAGACAGAGGTTTTTTTGTTCCCTCCTTTTAGCTAGAGCTGTAGTTTTTTTTATTGTTATTTTGCGGTTGCTCTTGTGCCGCCAGTTCATAACAATGCACAGCCAGCAACACACACAACCCCCCCAATCCCCACATCTACCCATCACATTGACATTTGTGTTTGTGTTGTTGATACAAGTGGGACTGATTAAGTTCGTTTGCCGTGATGTTTCTGGTCGGAACCCGAAATTGTGTTAAGAGGCAAAGCGGATCAGAGTAAACACAAAAAGCCTCCAATCGACTGGTTAAGAAAAAGAAAAGAAAAGAAAAAGAAGCTGAGCAGAGTGCCGATCGTCGTTCTTTGAGGGTGGGCCATGGTGTCAATCAGCAAATGAAAGTCATATGCTTGCAATTGCCGCAAACATGACATGGAAGAACACTCGGCTCTTGCCACAGTAGCAAAAACACCATCCAGAGGCGTTCGCACATATGTGCTTTGGCATCCTTTAAAAGGAGTCGCAAAAAAACAACAGGCAGAGAGAGAGAGAGAGAGAGAGAGAGAGAGAGAGAGAGAGAGAGAGAGAGAGAGAGAGAGAGAGAGAAAGAGCGAAAGAGAGAGAGAGAGAGAGCGAGAGAGAGAGAGATGGCCATCAGGGACGTGTGCTCAGTGTTGTTTGCTGACTATCCTCCGTGTCTCCTCTGCATTAGGCTAGCAGTGTCTTTTTCGAGAGTAATTAGCAATCAGAATAGTGGCGCGGCTCCATGCGGAGGTCTGGGCCTTGAGGAGAGTTTAAAGAGGCATATGAGTCTCTCTCTCTCTCTCTCTCTCTCTCTCTCTCTCTCTCTCTCTCTCTCTCTCTCTCTCTCTCTCTGTCTGTCTCTCCATCTCCGTCTTCATGTCTGTGATGTCGCCTGAGTGACGGGGCCTCAAAGTGCCCACACTATTTACGCCATTCGCCATGGTCCTCGTGTAATGGAACCGGCACAAAGTGTCAAATTTGCACAGTGGTAAGAGTGTGACAGCGCGACACTTATGAGGAACCAGAGAGAGAGAAAGAGGAGGGTGGTGGGCGGATGGAGAGGTTTTGAAGTGTAGACAGAGAGACCACTTAGCCGCTGGCTGCGCACACTTCCATTATAAAAAAAAACCCTCTGTGTGATTTTAGTAATTCCATGCCTTTGCTTCTCTCTCCAGGCTATTGTGTTGCATGCCGCCCTCCGTGTAACAGCTATGGTTTTGGGTTCTCCGTTTTCCAGCCATTTTGTCCAGCCGTGCGTTGCATCGCACTCGTATTCGGTAGAACAATGTGCTGGATGAGTGCCGCGCGCCACCGCTTGCTCGCTACTTGCGCCTTTTGTTTGGGTCCAGCTGCTTGTGTGTGAGGAGACGCCAAATTTAATAGCTGTTATGGCTGGGGGACGCAAACAACTCGCAAACACGGTCCCTAGTATTTGCGGCGACCGCAAAATGTGTCCTCGATTCCGCGTGGCTGGCGTCACATTCTGTCCTAAGCCACCCCTCTCTCTCCCCCTCTCTTCCCCCCCTCTCTCTCTTCTCTCTTCTTATTCTTCTTCATTTTCTTCTTGCTGTCTGACTCTCTCTCTCTCCATTTCATCATCATCATCATCATCATCATCATCACAATCTTCTTCTTCTTCTTCTTCTTCCTCTCTCTCTCTCATGCTTTCTTTCTCTCATCTTCTTCTTCTTCCTCTCTCTCTCTTGCTTTCTTTCTCTCATCTTCTCTCCCTCTCTCTCTCTCTCTCTCTCTGCGCTGCCCTCCCCTTATCCTTGCCTCTCTCTCCCTTTCTCAGCTGGAGGACTGGTGCCTGCCTGCTCTCACTACAAAGGGCTGCCTTTGGGCCTTTATTTGTTTGGATGGAGCTGACCCCTGTGGCCTGTGGTGCTGTGTCCTGTGTGAGGCAGGCTCCAGGGGACCGGGGGAGGCAGCAGGAGGCTGGGGGAGGCAGGGGGAGGCAGGGGGATGCTGGATGGGTGGACGATGGATGGTGTGGTGCAGTGGTACCCAAACTTTTTCAGCGGGGACCGCATTTTATACTACAATATTTTTGCGACATAGTCATCCAAAAGGGACCCCTACCCAATACATACAATGTAATGGGCACCCAATAATTCTGGGGCCCCTATCTCCCTGGGCCCGGGAGAACACCCCCCCCTGTTGCCAGGCTTGGGGGTCCTAATGCCAAGTTTGGGAACTGCTGGTGTATATGGGTGGAGGATGGTGGAGTGGAGACGCTCCTCGCAGGAAGCCACAGGCCTTGCATGTGTGTTTTACTAGACATGTGAGAGAGCTAAACATTTACCCTGCTAGCTCTCCTAGGGTCATATCGCCCCAGGATCTCCCTCCACTGGCCCTGAGGAAAAGCCGAAAGCAGGAGAAAATGCACTTTTAAAGAAAAGAAAAGCTGTTGTATTTATTGTGTGTGTGTGTGTGTGTGTGTGCGTGTGTGTGTGTGTGTGTGTGTGTGTGTGTGTGTGTGTGTGTGTGTGTGTGTGTGTATGTATGCGTATGCGTGTTAATGTGTGTGTGTGTGTATGCGTGTGTATGTGTGTGTGTGTGTGTGTGTGTGTGTCTGTGTGTCTGCGTACGTGCATGCGTGTATGCGTGTATGCGTGTTATGGCTTGTTATGCGTTGTACTGCACTGGGCCCTGCATCTGAAGAATGAAGCTGTTCGATGTCAATTGTTAGCCCAACAATAACTTCATGTCAAGTCCTTTAATAAACATGAGGCATTTCAAAGACACAAGATACTGTACTGTAGGTGATACCTGTAATTGTTCGTTTATTATGTTGCATTGGGCTATGCAAATCTCCCTGAAGGAAATTGGTGGGCAGCAACATTATCGTGGATTTCTCAGTGGAGCTATAGGTATGTACAGTATGTATATGCCTGCTTGTGTGTGTGTGTGTGTGTGTGTGTGTGTGTGTGTGTGTGTGTGTGTGTGTGTGTGTGTGTGTGTGTGTGTGTGTGTGTGTGTGTGCGTGCGTGCGTGCCTGCGCGCGCGTGTGTGTGCATGTGCGTGTGCGCGTTTGTGTGTGTGCATGTGTCTATGAATGTGTGTGTGTCTGTGTTTGTGTCTGTGTCTGTGTTTGTGTCTGTGTCTGTGTCTGTGTGTGGTGATATGTGGTGCTTGAGGAGTTTGAGGGATTCCCTGGTGCTGGCAAGCCTTGGCCGTGTTCGTTTTCTTGAGGCGTTAAAATGGCAGCTGTGCTTTTTAATTTATCGGCAACGCAGGAGGAGGCAATGGCTGCAGCGAGCGCTGCAATCGCACCGCACCGCATCGCACCCCACTCACCGTGCCCCCGTCTCCGTCTCTGGTACTATAGGCTAGTGCTATTGCTGTGCTGTGCCGGCGAAATATCTCACTCCCTCTGTCATTGTGTGGGTCATTAAAGACGCAAATGAGCTTTCCGTGTTTAACTTTCATTCAGCTGTTATTGGCCTGGAAGAGCAATAACAGCCAATCAAGCGATTTGGAGCCATTTCAGAATGCAGGTACATTAAGCAAGCGCACACCATACACGAACACACACACACACACACACACACACACATACATACACACACACACACACACACACACATACACACACACACACACACACACACACACACACACACACACACACACACACACAGACACACACACACACACACACACACACACACACACACACACACACACACAGCTACACAGGCCTACACACAGCTACACACACACACGCACTCGCACACATAAATGTACACTCTCGTAACTACTTGCACATGCATGCACGCACGCACACACACACACACACACGTACACACACACAAAGTGGGAGTCACCACTCTGATAGCATGATTCATTTCTGTTGCCTTTTAGAAAACACTATAAAAATATATTCCCGTAATGACAACCATCCAGCCAAGGGTCTAAGAGAGAGAGAGCGAGAGAGAGAGAGAGAGAGAGAGAGAGAGAGAGAGAGAGAGAGAGAGAGAGAGAGAGAGAGAGAGAGAGAGAGAGAGAGAGAGAGAGTAAAAAGGGGGATGGAGGTGCTGCTGATGATGATGGTGTGCTTAAATGCATGGCCGCCCGCCTGCCTGCCTTCTTGCTTGTGTTTTTCTCATGCACAGAATCTATAGTGGCAATTATGCTTTCATTTCTGCATAAATGCGCCGCGGCGAGCAGGGAGAGGTATACGCTCGGCGTCAACAAACTCATTACGCTCCCGAGCAGGTTCATGAATATGTCGCCGGCTGGCTGGCTGGCTGGCTGACTGCTGCTGTGTTGTGGCTACAGCATGAACCTGGAGTTTTATTTGTGTGTGTGTGTGTGTGTGTGTGTGTGTGTGTGTGTGTGTGTGTGTGTGTGTGTGTGTGTGTGTGTGTGTGTGTGTGTGTGTGTGTGTGTGTGTGTGTGTGTGTGTGTGTGTGTGTGTGTGTGTGTGTGTGTGTGTGTGTGTGTGTGACCAGGGCCGGATTAAGAAGGCCTGTGGCCCCTGGGCTACAGGTTGCTGTGGCCCCCCCACAGAAGGCAAATGTCGTGACATTTTTACATAGAAGGTGTCATAAATACAAGCTAGGAATTAAGGATATCATGTGTACCAACTGTTCTCAACAATGAATGAATTGCAATATTTTATCTTATTTTATTCTATCTTCTGCATTTTTTCACTGTTCGATCACTGGTCAATAAGGGGCCCCTAGGCTGGGTGGGGGCCCCTAGGCTGCAGCCATGTCTAGCCTGGGCATTAATCCGACCTTGCACTTGTCTCCATCTGTGTGTTTGCCCGTGGGAATGTTCGTATGTGTGTATCTTGCTCTGTGTGTTTGTGCATGTGTCTTTGTGTTTCTTTGTGTGTGTGTGTGTGCGTGTGTGTGTGCTTGTTTGTGCGCACACACACACGCACATATGTGTGTCTGCATTGTTTACTTGTGTTTGTGCGAATGTGTTGTGTTTGTGTGTGTGTTTGAGTGGTCAGAGAAGTCATTGTGGGACGATGGAGTCTAACCTTGTGGAATGTCACTTGTGTATCCACGTATGTGTGCGTTTAAGGAACACAATAGGTATGGCTGCAGCTTGGGGAAAAATTGATAAGAATTTGTTTTAAACTAGGGAGTGTTGTGGTCGTCTGAAAACAGTTTGTGTGAAAGTGAAAGTATGTAGCCACTTCTTTCAGTCGGTGCCAGTAATTATATGCTATATACAATACAGGTTTCTCTCTCTCTCTCTGAGTTTGCGTGTGTGTGTGTGTGGACGTATCCAGCTCTCTGAGTGTGTTCTGCTTGTGTATGTAAGTCTTAGGGCTTCCGCACACCGGCTCCGACAAAGTGCTGAGCACTGCTCCGCAAAAAAAAGTTCGATTCTATTGTTTTCAATAGAAGCACACACACTGGTGCAGATGTCTGCGGACATTCGTGAATGTCGGATAGCAATTAGAGACGATTTCTGTTTTGTCTGCACCGCCCATTGACTATCAATGCTATGTTCGTGTGAAATTGGGTTTGGGGGTCGGAATTCTGTCGGAAGCGAAAGTGCTCCGCAGTGCTGTTGGACCCAATGTACAGAGGCCCTTGCTTGCATGTGATATATGTGTTTGTGCATGAGTGAATGGGTGTGTCTCTTCTTATTGTATTTCTGTCTGTGTGCGCATGCATGTGTGTGTGTGTGTCCGTGTGTGTGTGCGCGCGTGTATATAGTGCGTGTGCATGTGGAGGTGTGCACATGCGCCTTGTCTTTGTGTCTACTTTTCTTTGTGTGCATGCAAGTGGGTGTGTCCGTGAATCTGCGCGTGTGTCTGTGCTTGTCAGTGTGTATGTGTGTGTGTGTGTGTGTGTGTGTGTGTGTGTGTGTGTGTGTGTGTGTGTGTGTGTGTGTGTGTGTGTGTGTGTGTGTGTGTGCGTGTGTGTGTGTGTGTGTGTGTGTGTGTGTGTGTGTGTGTGTGTGTGTCCATGTGTTGTTGTCCAGCAGGCAGGCAGGCAGGCAGTGAGACCAGTAGCTGAGCAGGATGATGAGGACAGAGGACCCCTGAGAGGCAGGGCCGGATTAAGATGGCTTGGATGCCCTAGGCCAATGGTTGCTTTAACACCCCCCCACAATCACACAATCCTGTAATTTTTCACTCTAGGCCAATCAGTGGTGCAGTAGTCGGGCTCCTAGGCAGCCATATCTAGCCTGTGGTGGGGGCCCCTAGGCTGCAGCCATATCTAGCCTGTGGGGTGGGCCCCTCGGCTGCTGCCATATCTATCCTGTGGTGGGGGCCCATAGGCTGCAGACATATCTTACCTTTGGTTGGGGCCTCTAGGCTGCAGTCATATCTAGCCTGTGGTGGGGGCCCCTGGCACGTGGGGGGCCCTAGGCTGCAGCTATATCTATCCTGTGGTGGGGGGCCCTGGCAAATAGGGGCCCCTAAGCTGCAGCCATTTCTAGCCTGTGGTGGGGGCCCCTGGCAGATGGGGGCCCGTAGGCTGCAGCCATATCTAGCCTGTGGTGGGGGCCCCTGGCAGGTGGGGGCCCTTAGGCTGCAGCCATATCTAGCCTGTGGTGGGGGCCCCTGGCAGGTGGGGGCCCGTAGGCTGCAGACATATCTAGCCCGTGCGTTGGTCCGGCCCCGTTGAGAGGCCTGCAGGGAGAGGGAGGCGAGGTGAGCTGGGCCGGCGTCCAGCTCTCTCATTAGCGCTGCAGATGTGGGGTCACGCTGACCAGATTGCTCCCGACTTCCTTACGAAAACACAAGTATGGCGGTACAGCCCTGTGTCCCGAGTCTTGAGTCCCGTGTCCGGAGCACCTCAGTGGGTTGTCGAGCAGGAAAGGAAATGTCCCAGGTCTCCTGACAAGCCACGATTGGACCAGTTGGGCCAGTTGGGTAAAGTTGAGGGTTGGTGGTGAGGGGTGGTGAGGTGAGATGGGTGAGGTGGGTGTGGGTGTGGGTGTGGGTATGTGATTCGACGGCTGGTGTGGTCATCGAGAGAGTGATCACAAGTGCCCCCCCCCCTCTTTTTTTTTTTTTTTGCTGCTTTGCGGTGGCCCCCATTGCTACCGGTCAGCTGCGCACAACAACATCCTTGAACAAGGCCATGGTCAAAAATAACACGAGCCCTGCACCGCTACCTTATCCTCCTCCTGCCCCTCCTGGGACTATTAGCAGTCCAAACTTAGAGGGGAAGAAGGAGAGAGCGCACAAGTGGAGGAGAGAGAGAGAGGGAAAGAGAGAGAGAGAGTGTGAGAGAGAGAGAGAGGGAAAGAGAGAGAGGGAGACACACATACTGTTCTCACCTTGGTAACAGTGTTATTGATTACGCAATAACAGATCTGCCTCACAATAAAATCAAGGCATTCATGGTCATGCCACAGTTGGCACTTTCTGATCACTGTCAAATTAAAATTCTACTGGACATAGAAAAAAAGCCTATAAAACCTGACAACACAAGACTTATACCACTCCAATACAAATATAGGTGGAACACAGATAGCCCACTGCGATATGCTGAGTGTTCAAAAACCATTTTTATAGAAAACCTTTTTTATAATTTCTTATTCACTTCCCACACCACGGATCGTCAATCCATTAATTTAGCGGTTGATGAAGTAACAGGTATATTCCTCCAGATAGCAAGATTGTCAGGTGTTATAGAAGAGAGGCAAGCACATACATGTAGAAAGATAAAACATACAAAGGAGGATTGGTTTGACAGTGAATGTTTCAGAGCAAAACATATTCTAAGAGGACTATCAAATAGGAAACATAGAGATCCTGCAAATGAAGATATTCGCTTGGAATACATCACTGCTCTGAAACATTACAAAAAACTCCTCCGATTAAAGAAAACTGAGTTCATGTCATCCAAACTAGATCAGATTGAAGATGCTATTGATAATAACTCCTTTTGGAACTTATGGCACAAATTGGACAACTCCAAGAAAATTAACCCACTACCACTAACAAATGGGAAAATATGGAAACAATATTTTGAAGAGCTTTACACATCCAAAGACGACCCAATAAACAAAGAACAATTAAAGATTCTTAAACAATTACAAGAAAAAGAAAAACTAGTGTCTTACCAATGTGAACTAGACCACCCCATCTTACTACATGAACTCAGCAAACAAATTAATGCCCTGAAAAATGGAAAGGCAGTTGGAATTGACTATGTCTCACCAGAAATGTTAAAGAATAGCACCCCACTTGCACGAAAAGCCATACTCAAATTATACAATCTAGTTATAAGGTCTGGTTGCTTCCCCACAATGTGGAATAAAGGTTTTATAACCCCAGTATTTAAGAAAGGAGATCAAATGAATCCTGAAAATTATAGGGGAATATGTGTTGCAAGCATCCTGGGAAACATATTGTGCAACATCTTAAAATCTAGAATTCTCACCTTATTGGAAAAAAAACAATACCCTGAACAAAAGCCAGATAGGCTTCCTCCCAAAATTCCGGACAACTGATTATATCTACACACTCAATACACTGCTAGAACATCATGTTCAAAAAACAAAGGGAAGGATATATGCATGTTTTGTTGACTTCAAAAAAGCGTTTGACACCATCTCACATACAGGTATGCAACTAAAAATCATAGAGAGTGGCATAACAGGGAATGTTTACACCTTAATAAAAAGATATGTACCAACACAATCAATGCTGTGTAAAAAATCAAAGATTTAAAAGAACAGAATTCTTTAAACAAGGTAGAGGCGTCAGGCAAAGGAAGCAGCTTAAGCCCTATACTTTATAACATCTTTATTAATGACCTGGCAAACACCATTGACCAGTTCAACATGCCCAGGGATTAAGTTGCAAGACACAATTATTAAATGCCTCCTCTTTGCAGACGACTTAGTGATATTATCACCAACAAGAGAGGGACTACAAACAAATCTTGACCAATTGAATTCTTATTGTAAAAAATGGGCACTATCTATTAATACTGAAAAAAACAAAAGTGATGACATTCCAAAAGTACTCAGCAGCCAACGAAAGAAACAGATTTTAGAATTGGACAAACTATCATAGAGCAAGTAGCAAATTACAATTATTTAGGACTTTCTATTTCAAAAACAGGAAAAATTGATCAAGCACCAAAACAGCTAGCCGAAAAGGCTCAAAGAGCATATTATGCAATAAAGAAAAAGCTATATAAATTTGACCCACCAATTAAAATTTGCTTAAACTATTTGACACTGTCATCAAAACCGATTGCACTCTATGGTAGTGAGATCTGGGGGGCTCAACTCAGTATAGACCATAGACAATGGGACAAAGGCCCAACAGAACTATTTCATATTCAGTTCTGCAAAGACATATTAGGGGTACACAGAACATCATCTAACATGGCATGCCGAGCAGAACTGGGGAGGTTTCCGCTTTCTATTGAAGTCAATAAAAGAGCATCTAAATTCTGGCTACACCTAGCTCATAGCAACTCTACATCATATCATCTAAAGGCCTTTCATCATAAGTTGGCCACAGAAAATGACATCCTCTTTAAAATAGCATATAAGAACAAGATAACACACTTAAGCCATATTACAAAATCTTTACTTATAGATATAGACAAAACAAACAAAAATCAGTATCTGGAATTTTGGGAGAATGAAATAAAAAATAATCAGAAACTAGACATATACAGGGCTTTAGAGAGACCATACTGTCTAGCGCCATATTTACTACAAGTTAGAGAAAGAAAAAAAAGAAGACTCATGACGAAATATAGAATAAGTGACCACAATTTGAACATTGAAAAGGGAAGACACCACAAAACGTGGCTACCGAGAGAAAGGAGAACCTGTGTATATTGTATAAACATGATCGAAAATGAAGAACACTTCTTAATTCACTGTTCCAAATACACTGCCACAAGACAGGTATTCTTTAATATGCTGAGAACAAAAATACCCAATTTTGACAACCTGTCAATAAAGGAAATGATATTTATATTATTGGGAGAAGACATCAACTATTGCTGTTTAGCAGCAGATTACTTAATGACATGCCACCAGTTAAGAGATGTTTGAACAATATTTTGTATGTATGTGCACGTATAAGCATGTAGGCCTATGTATTTATGTATGAGTACCGAAATAAAAAAATATAGATTATATACATGGCCTACATGGTTAGTTTCCTTAAGAATAATTTCATTTATGTTTAATTTAACACAATTATTTCACTTGTTTCATTTTAATATTTGCATTAGTTTAATGAAAGACATTTGTTATTGTTTTTCATTCCTTTTCCTTTAAAAAAAAATACATTTTTTTTTAATATATATATATATATTGTTTTTCTTCTGTATCAGCTTTAGCAACAATGATTGCATCATTCATGCTAATAAAGCTTTGTTTGATTTGATTTGATTTGATTTGATTTGAGGGAAAGAGAGAGGGTGAGAGAGAGAGAAAGAGAGAGAGAGAGAGAGAGAGAGAGAGAGAGAGAGAGAGAGAGAGAGAGAGAGAGAGAGAGAGAGAGAGAGAGAAAAAAGAAAGAAAATGATAGAGAGCAGTAGAGCACACGAAAGGTAAAACTAGAGAGAGAGAGAGAAAGAGAGGGAGTAAGCAAGCATGGCATGGCATGGAAGTAATTTCATCACGATTGTCAACCTTTTTAGGAATGCTGCAGCCTGTTCCCTTGAAAGGGGGAATAAGAGGCATCTATTTAAACAACAAATTGGATAATTATAGACTGGGGGCCAAAATGGTGGCCCACCTAATGATTGAATAAGCAATCCAGGCTGCTTTCATAGGCCCGAAACGGCTCCGGTGGGTGGGGGCCCCAAGTAGTAGAACTGGAACGATCCTTAACGCCTGAAGTGAAGGACAAAGCACTCTTCGTGGGATTGTAGGCCTACCTTTGGCCCCCAGCCTAATTTTACAGATCGTGTGCTAATGCCTTGGACGTAGTGTCGAGGCAAAATTTCCGCTGTAATAAATTTATGATGGGAAGGATGCAGTAAAAATAGATGCCGTCTATTGGGATATTTTTCCCCCCTGACATATGATTTACACACAAATTGTACAGACGTGCCTGGAAGGCTTCACATTTCGTCACCTTCCGAGACCTTTGATTCATTTGTTTTTCTTTGTGTACTCTTGGCTTTTATGCTCTTGTAATCTATATTATATTTCGTTGGCGTAGGGGTCAGTGTACTGTAAGATGCTGACGCTGTTCCATTGGAAAGTGTTACTTCCAGGCTTTGTCACCGTGTGACCTTATTAAGTCTAACAAGGCTCTCAGAATAGCACAAGCAGATGCAGTATTGCGAATCATGGACCTGTGTCCTTTGCTTACACATACACATACTCTCTCTCTCTCTCTCTCTCTCTCTCTCTCTCTCTCCCGCACTCTCTCTCGCTCCCTTTTTCTCTCTCACACACACACACACACCTGACAAATGTGATTTCGCCCTTTCCTTTTCTCGCTCTCTGATTCAAACACACACTCATGCGCTCAACACAAACACACACACACACACGCACACACACACACACACACACACACACACACACACACACGTACACACACACACACACACACACACACACACACACACACACACACACACACACACACACACACACACACACACACACACACACACACACGTACACACACGAACACACACGTACACACACACACACACACACACACACACACACACACACACACACACACACACACACACTGTGTGTAGTGTATGAGCAGCCTGAGGGTGTGTGCATTGCAGTGGAGGTGGAGGCCTGGGTTGCTAGTGGTGCTAATGGCTTTGTATCTAATTCATGGACAGGAGGCTGAAGGGGTCAGCGCAGCAAGCAGAGGGCAAGTGTGTGGAAAAGGCAGGTCAAGGGCGAATAAATCGCCAAGCTGGTCTTTAAAAAAAAAAATGAAAAAAATGACAAACACGCAGTCTCTCCTCCCTCTCCTCTCCTCCCAACCAACCATCACCACCACCCCCACCACCACCACCACACCACACCTTCAAGAGCCTCTTCTGCTCCAGCCAACCTCGCTCCCCCCACCTCCTCCTCTCCCCACCCATGGTGCAAGCCCTCCCGTGCCAGAAGGGAACCATTAAAAATAATTTACACAAGCTTTATGTCGGGGCGAGCTCTTTTTGATGCAGTGTTTCCCTTGGCGATTATCGGCACGGCGGCCGCTGCAGCCATATGGAGGGCCGGGCAGCGGGCCGTGAGGAGCTGGGAATGCCTAGGTGGTTAATTAAGAGCCGTTGCCAGGGCCGCGGGAGGCAAGGGACGGAGGGACGGAGGGATGGAGAGATGGAGGGATGGAGAGAGTATCCCTCCCTCCCTCCCTCCCTCCCCGGCAACCCCCCGCATCACCGCCAGCTACAGCCATCCACCACCACCACTACCACCACTATCACCCACACCATCACAACCATCACCATCAGCCACCACCACCACTACCACCAACACCATCACTACCCAAAGTGACCTGCTTCACCACAGCCACTAGGGAGGGAGGGAGAAAGGAGGGAGGGAGAGATAGAGAGGAAGAAGGAAGGAGGGAGTGAAGGAGCCAGAGAGAGAGAGATCAAGAGAGAGGGAGAGATAAAGAGAGAGAGGGAGAGAGAGAGAGTGTCAGACAGAAAAAAGTCACAGATGGAGAGAGAGGCAATGATTGAACATCCATTGCATGGGGTAATGTGTATCAAAAAAAAGCTGAGATGAACGAACACAATGGACACACACACAAAGAGCAAGAAGGGAGAGAGAGAGAGACAGGGAGTGAAATGGTCTGAAGGTTGAGAAGGAAAGTATTTCCATTGGGAGAAAAGGGGGACTTGAGAAGATTCTCGGCTGGTGTAACGTGTATATATTTAATGTATTCAAATACTAACTGTCGTTCACCCTCGACCGGCCTCCTTTTTCACATTTGAATAAACTATTCGTGCTTGTCAGACAATGCCCTCTTCACTTTGATTGACATTTATTTATCAGGTAGGGAAAACCAGATGGTCCCACAAGGGAGGAGGAGAGTTGCATGCAGGGAAGCTGACAGGGGGGGGGGCACAAAGGGATCACTTGCCCAGGGCCCAGGGTGAGAGGGGGCCCAGAATTGGATCGTCATTACAATGTATGTATTGGGTTTGGGGCCCTTTCATATGTCCTTGTCCCGGGCCCAGCCAAAACTGTCAGCGGTCCTGGTTGCATGCAACACAGTGAGCCGATACACTCCACTCTTGACACATCACAAGTAGCTCCGTAACACTCCAGCACTTATCAATGCATTATAAAAAAGCATATTATTACGGCGGACATATATTATCTATTTGCCATCTTTTTAAAAGATTTATCACCGGTCGTCGGTCTGATACGATGTGATATGGAGGAGATGAATGACTACTACTACACCGCGCCGTGTGATACACATGCAATCGCGTCAGCATTTATTCTAACCAACCGACCTGTCGTCAATTATAAAGTCTAATTTGCCGTCTAATGATTGAGAGCGATCCTGACGAGAGATCATGGAGATAATGGGCAAACACTTTGCAATCAGCTCGTCCCAGGCAACAGATTGACACAGCGCTTTGCTTTTTTGTGTGATTTTTTTCCCTTTTTTTTTTGCTCTGACGATGATGATAATTGAGTCAGCACCATCTGAGGGAGCCAGAGAAGATTTAGCGGTGTGTGCATGTGTGCGTGTGTGTGTGTGCGTGTGTGTGTGTGTGTGTGTGTGTGTGTGTGTGTGTGTGTGTGTGTGTGTGTGTGTGTGTGTGTGTGTGTGTGTGTGTGTGTGTGTGTGTGTGTGTGTGTGTGTGTGTCTGTCTTTGTGTCTGTGTGTGTTGAGTCTACACTATGTGTGTGTGTCTACACAATGTGTGTGTATCTACACTATGTGTGTGTATCTACTGTGTGTGTGTGTGTGTGTGCGTGTGTGCGTGCGTGCCTGCGTGTGTGTGCGTGTGTATGTGTGTGTGTGTGTGTGTGTGTGTGTGTGTGTGTGTGTGTGTGTGTGTGTGTGTATGTTTGTGCGTGCGTGCTCGTGCTTGTGTGTGTGTGTGTGTGTGTGTGTGTGTGTGTGTGTGTGTGTGTGTGTGTGTGTGTGTGTATGTGCACGTGTGCATGTGTGTGTGTGTGTCCGTGTGCATGTGCGTGTGTGTGTGTGTGTGTCTGTGTGTGTGCACAGAGCTAATTTGCTTTGTCCAGGATTATCAGATAGAAGGAGCTTCAATTAGATTTTCCAAATACCGCTCAAAACCAATATCACAAATATAGATTAAATTACACAGACCACCGTGTCGTGTCGGGATTGCCTTTTTAGCTCATATCTCTGGATTGACCTTGAACGAGGCCACCACCTCCAACAGGGGCCATTTGAACTTCCTTCAATTCACATCACAGCTGAGCAGAGCTGAGCTGAGAGGAGCTACCTGTCAAATAGCGTGTGGTGGGGCCTGGCTGCCGGAGAACCACAACGGCGCAATATCGTGTCTAATGAAGATCGGGCAGATGACTAGCCTCCCTTTTTTCTCTTTCTAACCGTCTTTCTCTCTCTCTCTTTCTCTCTCTCTCTCTCTCTCTCTCTCTCTCTCTCTCTCTCTCTCTCTCTCTCTCTCTCTCTCTCTCTCTTTTCTTGCTCTGGGCTGTTGTTTATGCAATGAATAAAAGATGATCAGATCTGCTTTGGCGCTTTGTTCCCACTCCTTATGTGTTTTTCCATGCTGTGTGCTAACAATGTCGTCATTGGCACACGCGCGCCTCCCTTCAGCCAAAAAAGGCCGCTCCTCGTTTCCACTATAAACAATCATTTAGGATGTTATTTTTTTCCTGGGTTTCGGCGGGAGCCTTTCATTGGGGGTAAAACAGTGGCTCCACGGGTAGGGGCCAAGAGCTTGTCTGCAATCAGCTCGCATCCAGACATGTCCTGATTACTGCAACATGGATAGGAAGCAGCAGCGGCCGGCTTGGCTGGAGGGAGGGAGGGATGGATGGAGGATGGGGTGGGGTGGGGTGATTCATTTTCTTTTTTCTTTTTTTTGGTGTTTGGATGTTGATGGTGGTGTGTGTGTGTGTATGTGTGTGTGTGTGTGTGTGTGTGTGTGTGTGTGTGTGTGTGTGTTTGTGTGTGTGTGTGTGTGTGTGTGTGTGGTGTGTGTGTGTGTGTGTGTGTGTGTGTGTGTGTGTGTGTGTGTGCGTGTGTGTATGCGTGTGTGTGTGTGTGTGTTTGGGGCATGGGCAGACTGACAGGGTGTGTGTGTGTGTGTGTGTGTGTGTGTGTGTGTGTGTGTGTGTGTGTGTGTGTGTGTGTGTGTGTGTGTGTGTGTGTGTGTGTGTGTGTGTGTGTGTGTGTGTGTGTGTGTGTGTGTGTGTGTGTGTTTGGGGCGTGGGCAGACTGACAGGGTGTGTGTGTGTGTGTGTGTGTGTGTGTGTGTGTGTGTGTGTGTGTGTGTGTGTGTGTGTGTGTGTGTGTGTGTGTGTGTGTGTGTGTGTGTGTGTATGTGTTTGCTTTGTGTGTATTGGGGGGGAGGTTGCATGTCTGTCTGGTGATCTTCTGCAGGATATCTCTTTCCCCATGTCCTGCAGAGACTTGGTCTCATTTACATATGCGTCCTCATGCAAATGAGGGGCTCTGTATAATCTGTAGTTGGACAGGCCAACTGGAAGCCATGTCGTTTTATACACAGCGAAAACCACAAACTGCCACGCTGTACTTTGACATTTCTCTGTTCCAGCTCCATCTCCTCTTCTCCGTCTTCCGCTGCTTCTTCTTCTCTGTCTTCTTCTTCTTCTGTGGCTTCTTCTAATCCGAGAACTGTGCTTATCCAAAACAAAAAACAAAGGGAGCTTTTTCCCTCCCCTCATATCTTGGGATGCTAAGACAGAATGAAACAAAAATGTGCTAAATCGCTGTGCTTGCCAGCAAGGCCACTGACAACTTTTGTACAGGCCCAGGACAAATTCATCGGAATGGGCCCCCCATCCAATACATACAATGTAATGTTATGAGAACCATAACCGACCCCTTTGACATATATATTTGTATACATATATACATATATGACATATATACATTGTATAGCCAATTGCATTATATATAATTGCAGTAAACAAACTGTGAGCTTCCATTTGACGAGTAATACGCGTCATCATCTTTCTTTCCTTTCCCGCTCTTGGATTGGCTCCCTACCTCAGGCTACAAGCAGGGGACAAGCATCCATGCTGTCTTTCAGATCGGAAAGATAACGCAAAGCAGCATGGGATTTCCCAGGCTACGGTTAGCCACAAAGGAGGAGCTTCACCCGGGCAGGCTCCGCCATCTTGGCTGGCTCAGGGCATCCCCAGTCCCCAGTCAGTCCCCACACCCCATTATTGGTGTAATGAAAGGAGCTTGTGAATATGGTGATTTGCACTCCTCCGCTCTCTCCCAAAGCACATGATCTCTCTCTCTCTCTCTCTCTCTCTCTCTCTCTCTCTCTCTCTCTCTCTCTGTCTCTCTCTCTCTCTCTCTCTCTCTCTCTCTGACACACACACACACACACACACACACACACACACACACACACACACACACACACACACACACACACACACACACACACACACACACACACACACACACACACACACACCGCCCCTTGCCACTGCCACCACCAACGTCTCCAGAGTGGCGGATTATGACTGATAGATTATTTGGCCGGCCCCCCTCGTTATCACTGGATCACATGGACATGTGACCTGTACTTCATCATCCTCTTCATCTGCCCGTCGCGCTAGCTCCGCTCCTGAGCCCCACTGGGCTTGAAGCTGTGGGCTTTGGGAGAGGTGGGAGAGCTGGGGGACGGTGGGGACGGTGGGTGGGTTTGAATTAAGTGGAGGGATGGGACCGGGGAACGGGGTGGAGATGAGATGGAGAAGGGGGGTCTGATTGAGTATCCCACTCACATGCAGTGCTCCAGTGAGGCCTTCGCTGCCTAGCAGCTAACCAGACTGCAGAGCCAGCAGAGCTGGGCTGGACTGGGCCCAAAGATCCCCGGGGCAATTGTTGGTATACATAGACCACGGCTCACACAGCCTCCTTGCCACGCCTCTTTATACATGGGTTTGCCGTGTTTGTAAACATGATGCTATGAGGAGGGCCAAGACACTGGCAGCCAGCGACGTGAGCTAATTTTTTGACCGACAGTGGTTTCCAACAGTCAGAGGTTGATTGGTGCGCAGCTGGTTTTGCACAGTCAGGTTAAAACTAAAATTTAGAACCCATGTATACTGTATTATGATGCAGTCAGTCCACTGCCTATACAGTATTAATGCACTGATTCTTGAAAGTTTGGCAAAAAAACATGTCCCAGCTATAAAAGTGCTAATTCTGTTGATAACCAGTTACATTTTCTTGAACAAAATAAGTCCAGATAATGGCCAAGGGGTCTGTTACACAGTTGTTTGAAAGATTTCAGTGTAATTTTATTATTTTTCATAAACCTGCCCCATGTAAAAACTGCTGGAAAAAATGTAAAAAATGTAAAAAATCACTGATGGAATTGAATATGTTGATATGTCCACCATGATGTGGAAGAACGTATTGAAGTAGT
>NC_085878.1:33388524-33393524 GCF_034702125.1 Engraulis encrasicolus
ATACATGCCCGCACACACGCCCACACACACACACGCACACACGCTGGCCCAGTCAGTGTAGACATGACAGATAATTGTGTGGTGTAACACCGCATAATGAAAACAAGCACTCTATTACACGCGGGCAGCGTATACTCCAGCCCTATGCATCAGGTCGGGGGGACAAGCCCGACGTGGACTGGTGACGCATGGCCATGGCAGGCGGGCAGGTGCGTGGGGCAGGTGGGATGTGTGTGTGTGTGTGTGTGTGTGTGAGTGTGTGTGTGTGTGTGTGTGTGTGTGTGTGTGTGAGTGTGTGTGTTTGTTTGTGTGTGTGTGTGTGTGTGTGTGTAAGTGTGTGTGTGTAGTAGAATGTGTGGACCTTCACCTCTGAACTAACCTACGAGGCTATTTGTTAAGTGGCGGCTGGCAGGCAAAATATGCCGCGTGTCCTTTAAAGCGCGGCACGCCGCTCCATCCAAAGTCAAACGCCGGCCCGGCGGGTCCTTTTTTGCCTCCTGGCTCATGGCTCTGGGCTGTACGCTAGGCCAGTGGTTCCCAAACTTTTTCTTCAGGGACCCACATTTTTACCATTGTAAGCTTTGGTGACCCATACATTTTTAATGTATCACTTACATTTTGTTGCAAATTAATGTATGCATATATGACTTAAATGCTGTGTCATTTCTTCAATATGGGCCTTATTTGGTATTTAAAATGAAACCCCTTAAAATAAAGAGGGCTTCGCGACCCGTCGTGGATCTTTGGCGGCCCATAGGTTGGGTCCCGACCCATAGGTTGGGAATGACTGCGCTAGGCGACGCAAGGATATCATTCTGGGGCTGCTGACAGCTCCACTTTAGCATATTCATGACAAGTGCCATCTCATTTCACAGGTGTATTAAACTGCTACTACCCCTCCCACACCATACACACACACACACACACACACACACACACACACACACACACACACACACACACACACACACACACACACACACACACACACACACACACACACACACACACACACACACACACACACACACACACACACACACACACACACACACACACACAACCATCATCACCACAAGCCTACAACATCAAACGCACGCACACACACACACACACACACACACACACACACACACACACACACACACACACACACACACTCACGCACGCACAAAAATACCAAAACATAGTCTTACTTACACATATACGCGTACAGTACACACAAACATACAGGGCACACACACAGCCACTTGAGAGAAAGAGAGAGAGAGAGAGAGAGAGAGAGAGAGAGAGAGAGAGAGACAGACAGACAGAGAGACAGAGAGGAAGAGGGAGACAGAGAGAGAGTGGGAGAGGGAGAGAGAGAGAGAGAGAGAGAGAGAGAGAGAGAGAGAGAGAGAGAGAGAGAGAGAGAGAGAGAGAGCATGGTTCTGGGCAGCGGCATTGCTGAACTGCCATGCATGAAAATCGATGGGGAAAATATGTAGAAAAATAAGCCCGCATCAGAGGCCGGGTCAAGAACCTAATTTCACACTGACACCAAGGGTAATTTGGCTGTGGAAATGTTTGTCAAATCTCCATTCATTTTAACAGGGTGTGGGGGCGCACGGCACGGCACGGCACCCTTTGTGTGTTGTGCATTGCGTGTGACTATGGTGTGTGCCTGCCAGCCTCCTTCTGTGTGTGTGTGTGTGTGTGTGTGCATGCGTGCATGCGTTTGTGTGTGTGCCTGTGTGCCTGTGTGCCTGTGTGTGAGAGTGAGGTGACCAACCTGAACCCCCTTGTATTTATGGTGCACTTTTGTGAATACATTACGCCTGTCACAATGAAATAAGTGACATACTTACATGCAGCGGCGAGCCAGTCCAAAGGCCCCGAGAACAGGGGGGGGAGGCAGAGATAAGAGGAGAGGTAATTAGCACATTCATCTTTTTTATGATATCATTTTTCAGACGTATATGATCCCAATGTAAATTAGAAGTAAGGAGGGGAGCGGGAGCAAATGGAATTCGGTTCGGAGCGGGTCAATCGGCCTACAATGGGCCACGCTCCGGCCCAGGTGTAATTTACGGCGGCATTTGTCCTCTCTCTTTTCTTTTCTCTCTCTCTTTTCTCTATCTCTCTCTCACTCTTCTCTCTCTCTCTCTCTCTCTCTCTCTCTCTCTCTCTCTCTCTCTCTCTCTCTCTCTCTCTCTCTCGCTTGCACGCACGCACACACACACACACACACACACACACACACACACACATACACACAGTCTTTTTCTCTCTACCGTTCTTTCTCTCTTTTTCATTCTCTCCCTCTCTCTCTTTCTCTCTTTCTCGGACACACTCCCTCTTTCTGTCTCACTCGTTCTCATTCACTTTCCCTCTACAGCTTCATCTCTATATCCACCTATTTTTTTCTCTATTCATTATTCCTTGTGTCAGTCATTCACTGCTTCTCTCTACCCTTCTGCATCTCTCTATGTCTCTCGCTCTCTCTTTCTGTCCTTCTACATCTCTCTCTCTCTCTGTACCCTTTTGCATCTCTCTCTCTCTCTCTCTCTCTCTCTCTCTCTCTCTCTCTCTCTCTCTCTCTCTCTCTCTCTCTCTCTCTCTCTCTCTCCTCCCTCTCTTCCTCCATCTCTCTCTCTCTCTCTCTCTCTCTCTCTCTCTCTCTCTCTCTCTCTCTCTCTCTCTCTCTCTCTCTCTCTCTCTCTCTCTCTCTCTCTCCTGTCTTGCACCTGGCTTCTCCTGCCTCTTCTCCTGCTGCCTCTCTCCAGCTGTTGGCTGCTAACCTGAGAGATAACGCCACATGCCTCAAATGACATTCATTTGCAGAACAAAAAAAAAAAAAAAGAAACCAGCGGTGGGGGCCACAATGGAACCAGCATCTATCACTCCTCTCTGCCCCCATTTTCCCTCTTCTCTTTATCCCTCTCTCTCTCTTTCACTCTCTTTTCCTCTCAATCTCTCTTGCCTGCCTGTCTGTCTCTCTCACACACACTCATTTTCTCATTTTCCCATCCTCCTATTCTTTCTCTCTCTCTCTCTCTCTCTCTCTTCACCCCCCTCTATTTGCCCCTCTCTCTCTCTGCCTCTCTCTCTCTCCCTGCTTCTCTCTCCCTGCCTCTCTCTCTCTCTCTCTCTCTCTCTCTCTCTCTCTCTCTCTCTCTCTCTCTCTCTCTCTCTCTCTCTCTCTCTCTCTATTCTATTCTGTCCTGTGATCCCGCCTGGTTCCTTAATGGCATTCTATGGATTATTGATTTTTGATTTGGTTTTTCAGCTCAGCAGAGGCCCCCCGTTTTAACAGCGCCATTACCTCCGTAACGATTAGAGACAAAAAGTTAATTATGTAATTATAAAGCCAATAACGGGGCCGGCTTGGTTTACTCTGCTTTCGAACGGTTTAAACATTATCTCTTGTGTGCACATCATAACAGGCGGAATGTGAGGAGAGGAGATTAACGCCTTGGAAAGCAGATGCGGAATTTAATTCTCTCGTCCACGGCTGCCTGGGAAACCATTAAGTAATCACAACATTCCCCCTCCATTAAATTCACGGCTGCCACTTTGCACACAAAGGGAAAAAAGAGAGGAGAAGAGAGAGGAGGAGGAGGGAATAGGGAAGCGGAGGGAGAGAGGGAGAGAGAGAGAAAAAAAAGGGAAGAGAAGAGAAGAGTGAGGAAAAAAGAAGGAGGAGAGGGAGGGAGAAAGGGGGGAAAGAGGTAGAGTGCAGCTTTCCAGTTTTTTTTATTGACTGTAACGGCAGTCCCCTGCCTGCAGGCGCAGATGAATAAAAGTGTTAAGTAGGGTGCCTCAATCTGTCAGCAGATGAAAAGTTTGAGTGGAGCAAAATAAAATCAAAAGTAGGAAGGGGGGAAAAAAGCAGTAAATAAAAAAAAAGAATAATACAGAGGGGAAAAAAAAACACAATCACAATATGGTGGTCCCGACGATGTGTTGGGTCCGATAACACTCAACCTTGAGAATGATGATGAAGAGAGGTCCGTGCGTGCGTGCGTGTGTGTGTGTGTGTGTGTGTGTGTGTGTGTGTGTGTGTGTGTGTGTGTGTGTGTGTGTGTGTGTGTGTGTGTGTGTGTGTGTGTGTGTGTCTGTGTGTGTGTGTGTGTGCGCGCGCGTGTGTGTGTGTGTGTGTGTGTGTGTACTGAACAGATGCGTTTTGATATTTCCACATTATTTTCCCCTCATCTCACTCCAGCCAAATTATTTTTTGTCCCTGCGGCGTAGTCCGAAGATAAGACGGCGTCGCTCCCGTCACCCTAGCCGCTGTTGCCGTCGGAAACAAGGGGTGATGGTGTGTGTGTGTGTGTGTGTGTGGGGGGGGGGTGCTGGGATGGAAATAGGAATTTAGGGGGGTGGGAGAGTGTGGGTGATGGGGGATGGAGTGAAACACCCTAAATTGGACTTTGTTTTAAATTGACTGAAGTGTGTGTGTGTGTGTGTGTATGTGTGTGTGTGTGTGTGTGTGTGTGTGTGTGTGTGTGTGTGTGTGTGTGTGTGTGTGTGTGTGTGTGTGTGTGTGTGTGTGTGTGTGTGTGTGTGTGTGTGCGTGTGTGTGTGTGTGTGTGTGTGCGTGCGTGCGTGTGTGCGTGCGTGGGTTTGTTTGTGTTTGTGTGTGCCTGTGCGTGTGCGCATGTATGTGTGCATGCTAGTGTGTGTTTGTGTGTGTGTGTGTGTTTGTGGGCGTGTGTGTGTGAGTGCATGTGTGCTTGTGTGCATGCTAGTGTGTTTTTGCGTGTGTGTGTGTGTGTGTGTGTGCGCGTGTATGTGTGCATGCCATCGTGTGTTTGTGTGTGTGTGTGTGTGTGTGTGCGTGCGTGCGTGCGTGTATGTGTGCATGCCAGTGTGTGTGTGTGCGTGTGTGTGTGTGTGTTTGAGAGCATGCATGCTTGTATGTGTGCATACTAGTGTATGTTTTTGTGTGCGTATGTTGGTGTGTGTGTGAGTGTGTGTGAGGGCTTGAGTGCATATGTGCTTGTATGTGTGCATGCTAG
>NC_085878.1:33398524-33407734 GCF_034702125.1 Engraulis encrasicolus
GCATTTAGCAGACGCTTTGGTCAAAGTATATCTCGGCCTACATATATCGGACTGTGTGTGGGCCCCCTACATACAGTACATGGGGCCCTGTTGACTCACTCACACTTTACCCACCTGTACGACACCCCTGGGCCTATGGAATCACAATGCATCCCTAGCAGGGTTGCCAGATGATTACCAGCCCAAAAACTGCATAAAACCCGTCTGGAAGCACTGAATCCCGCCCAATATGCACCAAAGTCTATTGATTTCTATGGCCATAAATTTGCATTTTTACCTGCAGACAACCGTCCCAAACAGCCCAATTTGGGCGGGGAAACAGCCCAATCTGGCAACACTGATCCCTGGATGCATGGGGAGGGAGCAGGTCCAGGGAACCGGGATCAAAAGAACCCCAGGTTGGGTGTGAGGCCCTGGGGAGGACGGTAGAGCCAAGAAGGCCTAATAATGATGGTGGGAACCACTGCGCATCCAGCATTTCTCTTCCAGGTTTTGGGTGTGTCGACGTGTGATTGTGATTGTAATTGTGATTGTGTGTGTGTGTGTGTGTGTGTGTGTGTGTGTGTGTGTGTGTGTGTGTGTGTGTGTGTGTGTGTGTGTGTGTGTGTGTGGGTGTGTGTGTGCGTGTGTGTGTGTGTGTGTGTGTGTGTGTGTGTGTGTGTGTGTGTGTGTGTGTGTGCGTGTGTGTGTGATTTACACGGCTTCAACCCACCCACCTGCCCGCTCCTAGGCCCTTGAGTGACTGTTGTGTGTGGCGCGCGCGCGCGCTCGCACGTGTGTGTGTGTGTGTGTGTGTGTGTGTGTGTGTGTGTGTGTGTGCGTGGGCATGTGCATGTGTGTGCGTGGGCATGTGCATGTGCATGTGTGTGCGTTGTGTTTGCGTTTGTGTGTGTGCGCGCACAGTTTTTTTGTGTCAGTTCCTGTATGCGCGTGTTTGTGGGTCTGTATGTTTATGTGGGTACATGCTTGAATGGCTGTGTGTGTGTGTGTGTGTGTGTGTGTGTGTGTGTGTGTGTGTGTGTGTGTGTGTGTGTGTGTGTGTGTGTGTGTGTGCGTGTGTGTGTGCATGTGTTTATGTGTTTGCTTACGGTATGTGTCTGTCTATGTGAATAAGATTGTTTACCTCTCACAGCTATTCACATCGGCCCAAAAGCTCTCTTGGCGGGCTCAGGGAAAAGGCATGAAAAAAATAAAAAAAACGCTGCTCATGGTGTCTTGGGAGGAGCAGTTTCTCACTCAGCCCTTCCAAAACGAGCCAGTCTACACCAGTATCAATATCAGCATTTGTGGGAGACGGCAGTTTTTATTTTCTCCCTCCTGTGCCGGACAGCTGGTACATTCCTGATAACAGCTGAATTTCAAAAGATCACAAAAGCTCCAATAGCACAGTCCTCTCTTTTTATACACCCTCTCTCTCACACACACACACCAACACACAGACACAAACACACACCCACCCCACACCCACCGCACCACCCCGCTCCCCTGTCCTCTATGTTGTCAAGCTATCGGTGGGGCCCACCGCTCTCAATCAGGTAGAAAATGGTTTGTCTTTACAAGCTTCAGCGGTGGTGTCACATCCACGCTGGCAGCGATATAATGGGGGGACCGCGTGTCCCCAAAGTCCCTTCTCTGGCGTGCCGTGCCGTGCCGTGCAGGCCTGTCGTGTCATACCAGTGTTTGGACCAGCAGGTTTGAATGGCTGAAGCAGATGTGTGGTGATAGGGAGACAGACAGAGATATCGCAGCTTGTTGCCAACATCCCTTTTATTCCCCCCCCCTCCTTTTATTGAAAAAAAAACTGAATGGAATTGAAAATCCCTGATGTTTTGTTCAGTGTATTTTACACAATAGATCAACATAGCGGCGGGAAAAAATGACAGCTTTGGTCCTGTAGCCCCTTTCATGGAGACATTTGTGCGCCCCATATTTTCAGTTGGGATTTCAAAGGAAATTTCTATTTCTTTTGTTCCCCTTTTTCATGTTCTGCTTTTTAAACAATAGATTGAACACTTTCAGATCCAGTCTCCAAAGCACTTTTTTTTCCTTCTTTTTTGAGTGCTACGAATCATTGTTCTGTTTGTGCTGTGCCCAAAATGTGAACAAAGAATCATTTTTGATTATGTTTCTCTTTCAGTTAAGTATGATCATAGCAGCAACAAAGCTATTGAGGATTGTATATGTGGCAGGAGGGATAGAAGGGAGGGGGGTGAGAGTGCGCTCTGTGGAACTGGCCTAAAAGCACCCCCCTCTGTTAGACGAAGCTGCGTTTTCTAAAGATATAACCCCCCCCAACAGCCGCGAAAGCCACCGGTGGTCAGTCGGATATGGACAGCCATGATTCCTCTCTCAGCAGGGCTCTGCTCTGTGTCAGGCGCTGAGCGTTTCCAAACCTCCCTCCCTTTCACCTCCCTTCCTTTCTCCCTCCATCCTTCCATCTCCATCCCTCCCTCCATTCCATCTCCATCCCTCTCTCTCGCCACCATGCATCTAGCTCTACATCTCTCTCTCTCTCTCTCTCTCTCTCTCTCTCTCTCTCTCTCTCTCTCTCTCTCTCTCTTTATATATATGTTTATAGATCCACCCTCCGCCTCTCTTCCTCCCTCCATTCACCCATTCTCTACCTCCACCATCCATCTACTCCTCTATCCATTCATCCATACCTGTCTCCTTCCCTCCACCCCTCCTCCCTCTCTCTCTCTCTCTCTCTCTCTCTCTCTCTCTCTCTCTCTCTCTCTCTCTCTCTCTCTCTCTCTCCATGTATCTCTGTCTCTCTTTTCACCTTTGCCTTCCTCTCTTCCTCCATCTATCCCCCTCTCCCTCCACCCATCCCTTTTCTCCTCCATCCATTCATCCATGATGCTCTCCCTCCATCCTGCTCTCGTCCTTCATCGTTGGGCCCACTCCCTCCATCCCTCCGCGTGACACTTGCTCCCATCGCTCTGTGACACCGGGCCGGGGGCGCACGGGTGCCGGGGGTTCAGGGTGGGGTGGTTGCGTGGCTGTTGACGGCGGGATGACATGTTCCCTGCTAATTACGCTACAAATAATTAAGCATGTTCACATCTGTAGAGGACCCGGACAAAATGGCTGTCTGAAGGCCCCCGTGATTGATGACCTCCCTGAGACTCATCTGATGACAGACACCTCCCACTCACTTGCTGTGGCGCTCGCGCTGAAGCCTACGCACGCACGCAGGCACGCAGGCACGCACGCAGGCACGCGCACACAGGCACGCACGCACGCACACGCTCACACATACATTTCAGTGCGCATGCAAACTTATGTATGCACACACAGGCATATAGTACAAGTAATTGCACGCATTAACATACTTGCACATGCTTGACACTTGCAGACACACGTGTAGACAGACATGGAGTACATACACACAGAGATCTTTTCGTTTGCGTGCAAAGCACAATTCTTCACATACAGAATATATACACATTCACTCCCCATATTTCTTAAAATGGCATGCACACTTGCACACATGTGCATACATAAACCTAAACACACACACACACACACACACACACACACACACACACACACACACACACACACACACACACACACACACACACACACACACACACACACACACACACACACACACACACACACACACACACACACACACACACACACACACACAATGGCGAAAAAGGTCAAAATCACTAAAATATTCACACACTAATGTCATGTTATTGTGACATCGCATCTGGTTTAATGCTGTCACCTTGACACACAGTCTCTTTTAAACACTTCACACACACACACACACACACACACACACACACACACACACACACACACACACACACACACACACACACACACACACACACACACACACACACACACACACACAGAGAGAGAGAGAGAGAGAGAGAGAGAGAGAGAGAGAGAGAGAGAGAGAGAGAGAGAGAGAGAGAGAGAGAGAGAGAGAGAGAGAGAGAGCACATAGAAACTGTGGCAGCAAAGTAAAAAGCCTAGGAATGTCATTGTCTCACTTGAAGAAAAATTCCTCCTCTGGCACCCCCATCCCAACCCCAACCCAACCCCAACCCCTCCTCACCAAAAACAGGTCAAACTCCAAACCAAGCAGAGGGTCCGCACAGAAAGGATGGGAAAATTAATGACTACAATGGAGTCTTTGCATTTTTTCTCCCTTTGGCGCTGACAAAAAAAAAAAATACAAAGCACAAGGGCCAGTGACAAGCTCCATTATTTGGTTGTGCCGCATGTGAGGAGACAGCTCCTACTGGCAAGATCTAAGAGACTGGGGGTGGCTGGTTTTTTTTTTGGAAAGGGGGTGTCAGAGGGGGGAGGGGGGGGGGGGGTTATGGGGGTCCCCGGGTGTCAAGAGGGCCACGGAGATGGCAGGTGATGAGGACAGGCCCCGCCTCCTTCCCTTTATGCCCACGTCGCGTGGAACTAGCGGGCCGTCAGCACAAAGACAAATTATCGCAGGGGGAATTTCACGGAGCCGGGAGGATCTGTCACCTATAGCAGAGTGAGCCCTCTCTACTCTCTCTCTGCTCTCTCTCTCTCTCTCTCTCTCTCACTCTCTCTCGGCTCTCTCTCTGCTCTCTCTGCTCTCTCTCTACTCTCTCTCTCTCTCTCCCTCTCGCTCTCTCCCCCCCCCCCCCTCTCTCTCTGAGGGACTTCACATAGCTATTATGAGTGACTTAAGCAAGTGACAGCAGGGTGGAGATGACGACGGTGGATTGGTTGATGGGAGGTGAATGAGTGAGTGAGTGAGTGACTATAACTGAGTGACTGTTTGTATATGTAGGATTTGAATTTTACATGTCCATCACGACATCACGTCTCTATGTATTTGACAAATAAACATACTTGTACCCTTGTAAAAGTAAGACAAAGTAAACATGCTAACAACAACAATGACAATGGGTAATACATTTTCAGAGGTGTCAAATCAAAAAATGAAAGTAAACTGATGGTGTAACTGTCACAATAGCACATGCTATTACTAGATCACACCACAACGTTGCTCCAAACAGTGCAGAGTCAGCTGATCGTTAGACAAGTAGACAGATCTACTGGTTACTCAGATAAGTTACCTGTGTTGGAATGAAACTGTCTTTGTTTTTTTTACTTTTAATTTTGACACCCCTGTATACTGTAGCCTCTTATGGGGTCGCCGGTGGGCCTATTCACTGAAAATACTCAACTACAAACCCCAACTCCGATGAAGTTGGGACGTTTGGTAAACAGTGAATAAAATCAAAATGCTATCATTTTCAAAACATTCAATCTATTCATTAGATGGAGAATAGTGAAAAGACAACATATTAAGTGTTAAAACCGAGAAAAAATATTGTTTTGGGGGACATATGTACTCATTTCTAATTTGATAAATCCAACACGTCTCAAAAGAGTTGGGACGGGGACAATAAATGGCAGCAAATGTCGAGGAAGACTAAAAACAAAACAAAAGACAACACTAAACAGTTAAATACATTAACCGATGAGATGATTTTATATAAAAACAGTGTTAATTCCTATCTTGGACATGATTTCACCAGCTTAAATGGTGGGTGTATTCCTTGTCATGTTTTGCAATGTTTTCCTTTCTGTAGTGCTTACAGTGTGACAGGTCTTGACCAAAAACCCACCATTTTATCACCAGCTGGTCCTTATGATGGAGCCAAACTGTTAAAACATAGTAGAGAATGCAATTTGACCTTACTATGTGGCAGTAATCGAAGATCTCCCTTCAAAATATAATGCATGAGTGGCTTTTCATGCTGTTTAAAACCCATTTATACCATTCAGCATTGTATTTAACTGTACAGATGAGTGAGAACATCTTAACCAATGCACTACTGCACCCGCATGCCATCATGGAGGCTGACTTTTGAAGCTAGCACTAACACAAGTTGGATGGTCCATTTTCACTGTAGCACAGGATGTGCAATGCTCTATTATTGTCAAAAAGAATGGACTTCTACAACTTCTGCTGACTTCTGTAAGCAAAGGATAGTTTCCCATGTCTTCTGGGTATATTTCAAGTGAGCTCAGGTGCTTAGGAGAATGTTACACCCCTGTATCATTTGCACGCATTAAGCATTCTTAATATAGTCTATTTTCAATAGCTCTAGCACTCCAGGAATTAGAGTGAGACTACAGCCAATATATATTTCATGATGTCATGAACCTATACAATGATTTTATTAACAAAAGTATGTCTTATATACACTCAATCGTGGTAAATCAAAGGGAATTAAAAAATGTATGTAATAACTATGGTAATTATTCCCTTTGCATCTTTAATTCTGAGTGACTCAGCCTCTCTGTGATGATCTTATACCTGGACACCTATATTGTCCGTCAGTACAATTCATTTTGAAATGTTCTTCTTTGTTGTTTTATCTTATTTGGATGTTTACTAAATTTCACTGATCCCCGTCCCAACTCTTTTGAGACGTGTTGGATTTATCAAATTAGAAATGAGTACATATGTCCCCCAAAACAATATTTTTTCTCGGTTTTAACACTTAATATGTTGTCTTTTCACTATTCTCCATCTAATGAATATATTGAATGTTTTGAAAATGATAGCATTTTGATTTTATTCACTGTTTACCAAACGTCCCAACTTCATCGGAGTTGGGGTTTGTACATCACAACAACATTTCTATGACAGTACAGAGCCTTAAACAATAGATTAAGACATAGCCGATACAATTTTGGTGACAGTAAGGTTATAACATAGGCTCTGCATTTAGGAGTTTTTGCACTAGTAAGTCCATGTGTCTGCAGGTAGATTACTGACCTATATTCAGATCAGGGAGATGTGAGTTAAATATAACCTAAGTTTGAAGTCAACAACAACAGTAAAACCCCACGACTTGATCATGTCAACAAATGTCCACCAAACTCTTTTTTTTTGCGTATTTGTACAAATCAGATAAAGTTATCACTATCTGCAAACAGTCTCTTTCTGGTCGATACAAGTGTTTTTGTGTGGTACTAATAGGACGTACTGTATAGAATACGGAACTCAAGCTCTTGTTTTGCGGGTGACAAAGTAACGGCTGGTGCTCAGGGCCACTAGTCTCTGGAAAACAGAAGGAAGAATGTTCCCATTGCTTTTGTTTTTCCAGCCATTGACCAGGAGATGTCCTGCAATGTTCTCTTTCAGCGCTGTCACTACACCCTACAGTGAACCATGGCTCTTTGTCTGCTCTGGCTCTCCCCACACACAGCACAACTTCACAGGGGCCACTGGCCCCTCTCCAGAATCGTGTGAAATGAACTCGGAGGTAATAAATAGCGCCTCTGAACTGGCCCTTTATGAGTGTGAATGGGATGTTAGATTTCTCTCTTTCTCTTTCTATCTCTCATGCTCTCTATCTCACTCTCTCTATTGCTCTCTCTCTCTCTCTCCCTCCCTCTCTCTCTCTCTCTCTCTCTCTCTCTCTCTCTCTCTCTCTCTCTCTCTCTCTCTCTCTCTCTCGCTTTTTTCTTGTCTAATTAATGCTTTGTAGTTAATTGGCAACTCCCAAGGGGCATAACAAAGGCCTCTGTGTGGGTTTTGTGTATACAGAGGCAATAAAACTGCTTGAGTCACACTGGAGCAACAGTTGTTGGGAGACGTGAGCAAATAAATGTTACCGCGGACGGAGCGAGGGGAGTGGCATGTTTCGAACAAAAGAACGGCAGGTAATAATGGATGTGCAACAGACGTGTTTCTTTTTTTTTCTTTCATTTTACTTTTCTTTTTTTTGAGATGTGTGGTGTGTGTGCACGGCTTTGCCTGTCCAGTGGCAGTGAAAAGGGGCCTACAGGTACCTGACATGAGTCACAAAAGCAGGCTTTCAATGGCGCTAAAACCTCTCATGTTTATATGACTCCACTTCAAAGATGTCAGCGCTTATCTGCATGACTGTGCAAAGCAAGCCGCGGTCGCCATAACAAAATTATGTTTTGTTGTACATTTTATCTCAGCCGACACTGGGTGGGGGAAAAAAAGATGACAGATCAATATTGGTTAACACGGTGAACAACGCGAAACAAGATGGTGATGATGTTACATCTAATGAAAATAGCAATGTTCATGGTGGTGATGGAAATTCTAATGAAAATTATGATGATATTCAAGCTGATAATAATGATGTAGCTCTTGACGTTGTGGCCTAAATATGTTGTTTGGTACGCTCCCCGGCCTGTGCTGTGTGCTCGTCTCCACAATGTGGCTTATTCATTTGGGTAATTGCATTATAAGCAGGGAGAGGACAAAGCCTGTGATCATGTTTCATATTTCACAACAAGATGTAGTACACCAGTAACAACAAAACCGCCTAATTCAATGTATATGCATGTATTCAAACACCAGATACAATAATGGGGGAACAATAAGACTTCAAGTTGTCCATAGAAACATGCCACATCTATTGTGGTCAAAGATATCATTTCACTTGAGCCATTATGACAGACCCCTTTAGATTCATCTTGAAGGACAAAAAGGATTTGGGGGGAGTGGTGGGGTGGGGGTGGGGGTGGAGGTGTGGGGATAGTGGGGGGGTTAGGGTCCCTTTTAACAAATGTGAAGGGATTATTCTATTCCTTCAACTCCAAACCACAGAGTGTTTTTCTTCTTCTGCCTCTTTCTCTTTCACTTTCTCTTTCTCTCTCTCTCTCTCTCTCTCTCTCTCTCTCTCTCTCTCTCTCTCTCTCTCTCTCTTTCAAGAGAGGGCATGAACTTGGATAGGTCCCTGCGTTCCCCCCTGCTGAATGCCACATTTGGAACACGCTGTCACAATTGGCAGGATAATCCCCCCCTTCCACCCCACCCCCACCCCTCTTGTAGCTGAGAGTTCAGATTCAATAGCCCGAATCATGCAAGTTACCAACAGAGACGCATGATAACTGGATCATGTTATGCAGTTGGGGGGAGGACAGAGGAAGGAGAAAAGAGGGAGAGAGAGGGGGGGGGTGGATAGAGGGATTGAGGGGCGGAGGAGGGAGGACAAGTGTCCTAACTTTTCTCATGTCACTTGCACTTTCCAGGAGCACCGCTCAACAACAACCAAAAGAAAGAGAAAAAGACAGATTGAGAAAAAGAGAAAAAGAGAGAGAGAGAGAGAGAGAGAGAGAGAGAGAGAGAGAGAGAGAGAGACGGGTTGGCGTGGATGAGTGTGGGGGTGTCCCCTTTTTTTTAAAGAGAGAAAGAGCCAG
>NC_085878.1:33407832-33410332 GCF_034702125.1 Engraulis encrasicolus
GTTTGTTTGTTTGTTTGTTTGTTTGTTTTTTTCCTTAGAGACAGGCCCACCATTTGGATGTGGCGGCCCATTGGGCAAACTTTAACATAGACAATAGACATAGACATCCTTTCATAGAAAAACAGGTTGGCTGGCTGTGTGAGAGGCTGCATGGCCTATACGCCAAATATGCCGAGGCCATTTCCAGGTCCCAGTCCAGCCCTGCTTCTGGGCCCTCCTCTAACGCCGCGGCCAGGCCCAGGCGCCGGATAGATAGGCAACTTCAAAGCCGGAAAAAGGGTCCGTGCTTTGCGGGGGCCCCTGGTCCCTTGACTCTCAACATGTGGTTTTGTGCCTCTCAACATCGGCACCTTTTAACCCATTCTGTCGAGATTAGGCATCGCCTTCAATTGGGCATTAGGGAAACTATAGTAACCAATAAGCTGCTTGCTGCTGAATGGAAACTATGTATCTTGTCACAGTGGTGCTGTCCGAACATCACGGTCCCAGACAAGTTCCTCTGCGGGGTCTTGGCTGCCTTGACGGGGGCCCCATCTTTTCATGCTGACACACAAAGTAACAGCTACCACCCTCACCCCCACCACTGCCCCGCGTACTCCTACACACACACACACACACACACACACACACACACACACACACACACACACACACACACACACACACACACACACACACACACACACACACACACACACACACACACACACACACACACACACACACACACACTAGACTCAACCCCCTCCAAAAAAAGAAAGGAAAAAAAAACCTTCCACCCCCAACTTTGCCATGGATGCACTCATAATGGTAATTTATATTCAACTGAGAGAGCAAGGCAGGGAGTTATAAAAAATAATTAAACCAGTAAAAAAAACAATGTTCCATGGGGCACAAGCATTTAATTATCGCGAATCAACATTTTTTTCCTCCCTCCCATATTAAGCCTGCAGCTGCGAGTAAGAAAATTGGACTGATATGAATAACCAACAAGCGTCTAAAAAAAGCCCGGCCTGCAAAGTGTGACAAAGTGTCTCAGTTGGAAATGTGAGGACAGGAAAAAAAAAGCCAGAGAACAGCAGAAGTGACGATGGCGTCATGTTTGGATGTTTGAGGGCATGTAGCGAGCAAGTGTGTGTGTGTGTGTGTGTGTGTGTGTGTGTGTGTGTGTGTGTGTGTGTGTGTGTGTGTGTGTGTGTGTGTGTGTGTGTGTGTGTGTGTGTGTGTGTGTGTGTGTGTGTGTGTGTGTGTGTGTGTGTGCGTGCATGCATGCAGACTTGTGTGCAGAAGTGTGTGCCTGTGCGTGTGACCGTGGTGCATGATGGTCTTCACATGCGGTGTGGGCGAAAAGGGGAAGGTCAGGCCTTGAGCCAAGCTGCCTGACGAGCCCCCAGCTTCATTAAGAGGTGCAAACACAGGCGCGCCAGTAGCAACCCCAATCGCTGGCACTGCCCACTCTACTCCAGCCGACCCCCTGCCAGCAAGCCTCCACCCTACCCAACCCAACCCAGCCCAGCCCAAGGTTGCCTGATAAGTCTGATGATTTCCTGCCCAAAAAACAATGAAAACCATAAATTTATACCAAATTTAAACCATACATTTGCAGAAAAACCCGCCCAAATGCCCTTGTTTACCTGTTTTTACCTATGGAAAGCCATCGTAAGCTGCGCAGTTGGGTGAGAAATCGCCTTATCTGGCAACACTGTCCCAGCCCTATAACCCAACCCAACCCAGCCCAGCCCAGCCCAGCTTAGCCTGGCCCAGCCAAGCCCTACTCCCCCACAGTCTCAGCCTTGCCATTAAGCCCAATGCTGGCTCACGCTTCTACTGCTCACAGAGGCCCTCGACGGAGAACAGAGAGTGTTGGTGTTGGTGAGTTGCGGTGTGGTGTGGTGTGGTGTGGTGCGGTGTGGTTAGGGGGCAAGCCGTGATGAACCCTCCAGATTCCACCAACTCATTAGCGTACCCCCCTACCTGCCAAAACACACACACACACACACACACACACACACACACACACACACACACACACACACACACACACACACACACACACACACACACACACACACACACACACACACACACACACACACACACACACACACACACACACACACACACACACACACACACACACACACACACACACACACACCAAACGCCACCAAACACAAACACACACACACACAAACACATGGACCCCAAGAGGTCCTGGAGCAACTGTCACCATGTGCACCCTGGCGGCTGCCGCCTTCCAGATCCCCGACCGCGTCCAGGCAGATCTTCACACATCCCCTCTGCCCCTGTGCGGTGCGGGCTGCAAACACAACGCCCTGTTTAGAAGAGTGAAACACAGGATTAGCCACCGCCACTATACCACCACTATACCACCACCACCACCACTCGACGCCACGCCACACCCCCACCCACTCCACTGTAACCCTGTGCCACCGACATCAAATATTTATTCACCACTCAAATGAGCTTTTTCTTCTTC
>NC_085878.1:33412832-33420332 GCF_034702125.1 Engraulis encrasicolus
CGACAGCTTTTCACAAAAGTGAAATCCAACCTCCGCCGGCAGTGGCCCTTTTCGCACTCTACTAGCCGGACAGCAGAATGGAGTGGGCTTTTGTAAAGACTTAATAGAATCTTTAACCGTTCCAACAATCCACTCCCGTGGAGTTGCATTAAGTAGATATTGTAAAGGGGACAATGACCTAAATAGCTCGACATCTACCTCATTAGGGATGCAGGCAGGCAGGCAGGGACCCTAGACCATTTCACGGTGCAGTCTATTGTCAGCACTCACCCCAGGTGAGCATTAAATTGCAAATGATACTCTGAAAAGGCGAAGTGGAGAGGCCGGGAGAGGGAGCGAGAGAGGGAGAGAGAGAGAAGGAGACGGAGAGGGAGAGAGAGAGCTAAGCGGACAGAGAGAAAATGGTTCTCAGGATGGAGAGAGCGAATGAAAAGGCAATGGAGGAGCTGCTGTGACCGTAAAAAATCCAATACATCACAGCTTTGGGGGAGCAAATTCCACTCGTCTCCTAAGTGTCTTATTTGTAAGCAACGCTGAGCACAGGCCTTTAGAGAGAGGGAGACAGAGAGAGAGAGAGAGAGAGGGAGACAGAGAGAGATAGAGAGAGAGAGAGAGAGAGAGTAAAAAGGGGGAGCGGGAGGGTGAAAAGAGAGAGAGAGAGAAAGAGAGACAGAGCCCCAATGCTCCTAATGACAGACTGATAGCAATTACTTCAAGCCGTCAATGGTAACTCCCTCTCCCAGCATTTCTGGGGGAAAATTAGTAGACGGGGGGAGGAAAAAAGAGATAAAAGATGGCACAGTTGGGGGTCTGAGAGGAGTGTATATAGGGCTGGACTGGGGGAGAAATAGGGCCTTGGCACCTTTGGTTTTAAGGGCCCCCTCACAGTTATCATCTTAGAACTGACTCACCGGTGGGCCCTGCACCCTCATGGGCCCCATTTTCAAAAATGTTATATATATGTATATTTATATATATTATTAGGTTTTTTTAATCATATCTGAAAATAGGGGCCCACGACGTTGCAGAGCCCACCGGGAAATGCCCGCTATGCCAGATGGCCAGTCCAAAATAGGGGCCCACGAGGGTACGGGGGCCCCCGAGGAATGCCCGCTATGCCAGATGGCCAGTCCAAAATAGGGGCCCTCGAGGGTGTGGGGCCAACCGGGGAATGCCCGCCATGCCAGATGGCTAGTCCAGCCCTGAGTGTATAGGAGGGGAAGTGAGGTAGTGAAAAAGAAAAAAACTCAACTTTAGAATCTTTGGATGCGCCTGCAATTCTGTCGACTTCACTTTTTCAAAGTTTTTTTGTCTTTTTTGTTACCTCCTCTATTGTTCTTTTCTCTATGGTGGAATGTGTGTGTGTGTGTCTGTGTGTGTGTGTGTGTGTCTGTGTGTGTGTGTGTCTGTGTGTAATACATGTATATGTGTGTGTTGTATCAGTGAGAGTACGTGTGTGTGTGTGTGTGTGTGTGTGTGTGTGTGTGTGTGTGTGTGTGTGTGTGTGTGTGTGTGCCTGCGTGCGTGCGTGCGTGCGTGCGTGCGTGCGTGTGTGTGTGATAAGTGTGTGTTTGAAGTGTGTGTGTGTGCCCAGGAGGTAAGCAGGGCAGGCCTCTCATCACGTTAATGCTCTGCTCCGCTCTGCTCTGCTCCGCTCTGCTCGCTGGCGAATCAATAGCCGCATCCTGCCTGACTAACAACCCTTGAGCCGTAATGGCTCCTCCGATCAACATGTTAATAAAGCGCTCTCTGAAGAATAGTGGGCGAGTGCCACTGCCGCTCTGCTGTGCTCTGCTCTGCTCTGCTGTGCTGTGCTGTGCTGTGCTGTGCTGTGCTGTGCTGTGCTCTGCTGTGCTCTGCTGTGCTCTGCTGTGCTCTGCTGTGCTCTGCTGGTGGTGGCAGCAGCTCAGATATAGGCGGTGAGCAGGGCTCTGATGAGCAGGGACACTGACAGCTTAACCCGGGCCCGGGACAAAGTCATATGAAAGGGCCCCTCAGCCCAATAGGTATAATGTAATGAGGACCCAATTCTGAGCACCCTCTCTCAATGGGCCCGGAGACAACTGCCCCCCCCCCCTTCTAATGTCCCTGTAGATGAGTGACATTAACACAGGGGTTGGACAAAATAACTGAGACACCTGTCATTTTAGAGTGGGAGGTGTCATGGCTCAAGTGAACCATCCTGATGACCAATCTTCATTAATGGTACATTGTACCCGTACAGTGAAGTGTGAAGGTTTAATTAGCAGGGTAAGAGCACAGTTTTGCTCAAAGTTTTGCAATGCACACAACATTATGGGTGACATGTCAGAGTTCAAAAAAGGAGAAAAAATATGTAACTGTTGCATCTTTGACTGAGACAGCAAGTCTTTGTGATGTATCAAGAGCCACAGTATCCAAGGTAATGTCAGCATACCACCAAGAAGGATGGACCACAAACAACAAGATTAATTGTGGACGCAAGAGGAACTAAAATGACAGGTGTCTCAATTATTTTGCACAACCCCTGTATGTATTCAATGTAATCAGGAGCCAATTCTGGGCCCTCTTACCTCCTACAACCCCTTACCTCCTACCACCAGCTACAACCCCCCACCCCCATCCCGGTTGACTTCCCTGTACATGAGTGACATTAATACATATATATACACTGTAATCATGAACCAATTCTGGGTCCCCTCTATCCCTGGGGGCCTGGGACAACGTACCCCTTTAGCCAATCCCCAACCAACAGAGACATCAGCGGCGGGGTGGGCGGATTCCCGGGCGGAACTGCTGTCTTGTCAGGCCCGGGGAGGCGGGTGGCCTGCCCAAGTGAGATATGGGGCCCTCTTGCATATGCCCTGCCACCGGCTGCAGAAGTGAAGGGACCCCAGAGGACGGCGTTAGTTAGTTGGCACTTTGCGTCTTTGCCTGCCTGCCTGCTTGCCCAGGCGCGGGCAGGGGCGGGCAGAGTAAATTAAAGCTATACGGTACAGATTAGAGGCTGGCTACGGAGAGATGGCGGATGACGGAGAAGGAGAGTGGTGGTGGATGGCAGTGGCAACTATGGAGAGAGAGAGAGAGAGAGAGAGAGAGAGAGAGAGAGAGAGAGAGAGGGGGGGGGGGAGAGAAAGTTGAGGAAAGACACATGCAATATAGGGAGAGAGAGAGAATGAGAGAGACATATAGGGACGGAGATATAAAGACATTGAAAGAGAGAAAGAAGGATAGCAAGAGAAGGAGAGGGGGAGAGAGAGAGAGAGAGAGAGAGAGAGAGAAAGAGAGGGGGAGAGAGAGAGAGAGAAAGAAGATAGAAAAAGAGAGAGAGAGGGCTCCCTGCGCCCATATGTCTTCATGAAGCTCCTCAGTGGGAGCCACCTAATGAGAGCAATAGAGCACGGCACTCTAGCCTTCACAAGCCCCACCCAGAGGACCTCTCTCTCTCTCTCTCTCTCTCTCTTTCTCTCTCTTTCCCTCTCTCCTTCACTCTCTTCTTCTTTTCTATCCATCCCTCTCTCCCTTACACACTCTCCGTCTCTCTTTCTACCCATCCCTCTCTCTCCTCTACTCTCTCTCCATCACAGCCTTTCTATCCCTATATTTTATGTCTCTGTCCTCAACTTTCTCCTCCCTGTCACAAACTCTTTCTCTCTCTCTCTCTCTCTCTCTCTCTCTCTCTCTCTCTCTCTCTCTCTCTCTCTCTCTCTCTCTCTCTCTCTCTCTCTCTCTCTCTCTCTCTCTCTCTCTCTCTCGCTGTCTCTCTCTCTCTTTCTTGCTTCCCTCCCCATCTCTCTCTCTCTCTCTTTCCATCTCTCTTCCTCTCTCTCCATATCTTTATTTCTCTTTTGAAATGTCTGTCTCTCCCTCATTGTCTGTCTGTCTGTCTGTCTGTCTGTCTGTCTCTCTCTTCCTCCTCTCTCTCTTTCTCTCTGCCTGCTCCACTTCCTCTCCCCTGGTGATGCATAGACAGATACTGCCCCCCCCCCCACACACACACACACACACACACAAAGACTTGCTTATATATACACACCACGTACGAGCTCAGATGAAAAACGTACACACAGAGACACACACACACACACACACACACACACACACACACACACACACACACACACACACACACCACACACACACACACACACACACACACACACACACACACACACACACACACACACACACACACACACACACACACACACACACACACACACACACACACACACACACACACACGCACACACAGGACATCGGGACAGATATACCGGCTCACATATATAATACATGATAAAAACACACACACACAGGACACAAAGTCACAGACAGACAGGGGCTCAAACAGCATGCATACATACAAAAGCACGCATTTGTATGCGGTTACATACACACATCGGGACACACACACATACCCATACCCATACACACACACAAAAACACACACATATGCATTGTCTCTCCATGTTTACGCTGTCGCTGTGTGAAATCGAGTCTGAAAAACAAACAAAAAACCAAAACAAATCCTACATCGGTAAAGCAGAAGCTCTCCATGAATGCGGCCATAGTGTTGTTTTAATCCTGTTTCCCCCTGCTCTCTCTCCATGCAAATGCAATCGGAGGCTTTAATCTGGAGTCGCGAGCTGAGTGGTGTGGAATCTACCTGCCTCTGGGGTTACGCAGAGGTGTATGGTGCTTTAGAAGTATAATTACCACGCAATTACAATATCATTACACACATTAATGGTTTAGGTTGCAGACGGTCCTCGGCAAAGAGAGGTGGAAAAGAGAGAGGGAGAGATAGATACGGGTGGAGAGAGAGAGACAGAGAGAGAGGCAGAGAGACAGAGGTGGAGAGAGAGAGAGGCAGAGAGACAGAGATGGAGAGAGAGAGAAAGGGATGCAATAGTTAGAGCGAAAGCTCCAAGTTGTGGCCCCGCGACTGGGTGCTGGAAAGCAGGGGCCCCTTCGGTCTCCACACTCGCACAGATAAACACACACACACACACACACACACACACACACACACACACACACACACACACACACACACACACACACACACACACACACACACACACACACACACACACACACACACCCTCGGTCTCCACGCTCGCACAGATAAATATCCTCTGGCTGCCAGACAAAAATATCAACAACAACTGTGACCGTGCGCAGGAGAAAGGAGCGTGACGACACCCACACACACACACACACACACACACACACACACATGCACACACGCGCACACAGGCACACACAGAGACACACACACACACACACACACACACACACACACACACACACACACACACACACACACACACACACACACACACACACACACACACACACACACACACACACACACACACACACAAACACACACATACACATACATACGCACATGCTTACACATACATACACAGGCACACACACATGCACGCACACTGCACAGACGGATGGCAGAGAGGATGCTGGGTAAAGAGAAAACAGGGCTACAGGGGAAACCAGTCACACGCCCCCCCACACACACACACAGCCCCCCACACACGCGCGCACGCCTCCACCCTGACTGTAGAAACATTGCCCATCGTCTTTCTTCTTATTTTATGGCTCTCAGAGTTGATCTTTATCATGCAGAAGCTAATTAGACACAAGAGATTAACATTCATCTCGTTTCATATCGCTGCAAAATATCAGATGCTATATTTGGTAGCACAACCGGTGAGGTTACATGCAAGAAAACATGTAATACATACAGGTCTGTGATACAATAACGGCTCCAAAAAGTCCTTCATACCCTTCCCCGTTATTTTGTTGGGGTGAACCGCATGAAAAATGTGTAAAATTTTCAAATGTCACTGTAAGGGAGACATACGTTTATTGAAGGAAACCATTGTGGGTCCGAAGTTGGGCCAAAGCACACTATTTACCCCGAATACCGAGTTCACATTAAAATAGTTCAGCCGTACGGTGTATCCCACATTCTCCCATTTCATGCCGAACTCTAGTCCTTGGAGGACGTCCAAGTTATGTTCAGAGGACCTTCTGCGTCTACAATGGTTGCTCTGTCTAGCAATAGGCCACAGCTTTTGTGGGAGACAGTGAGTTCTTAAATAGGCCCCATTAGGCCCTTTGAGGCCTGTGTGGAATGGGGAAAGGGGTTTGAAATTAGATATTGAAATTATTCAGAGAGAAAGAAGCAGAAGAAGAAGAAGGAAAAAGATTACGGCGTTTTTCTTTTCCCCTCCCGTAAACTGTACCTGATAACCCTTTCATCTTCTGACTGTGGGAATCCTCCACGGCTATTTTGGCTGCTCCGCCGCCGTGGCATTGGGGCAGGGGATAATAACCACATGTTTACGTCCTGCCAGACAATTTGTCACAGCACAGGTCACTTAAAGTGAGCTTTTTGCCCCACATTTGATATTTGAATAAGCACACCCTTAGTTTTTTTATTTTCATTTTTAAATATATAGTTTTAAACGCTCCTGCTTCCAATACATAGGCCTACAGTATTATCATCCATCCTCTTTGCGAGCCCAAAAAATATAACAAAAATATATAACAAAATCTTGAGAAAAAAAAGTCAAGATGAATAAATCTCATCCCCATTGGCATTGATTTGCACATATCAAAGGTGCCTCAACACATGCACACAAGATGTAATTGACAGTCTTGACACTAAGAAGCGGGGCCCTTTAAACTGCCGCGGCTGGCGGAGAGAAATCCCTCCAGTGTATTTGTATCATCTCCACGACAACCATGGAGGATGGAGCGGACAGACCTGTATAATGACAACGATGATGAGAAGAACAGTGCATACGATACGGCCTGGCCTCACCCCTCCCCAGACATACACATACATACATAATGTACAACACACACATATACACATACACACTTATGCAATGACAGACACAAACACAACATCTGTACTCCACCCCCCCCCCCCCCACACACACACACACACACACACACACTCACAGTACACAGACACACACAGCGTCTGCACACTACACACACACACACCATCCCCATCACTCCTCTCCGCATCTTCAATCATCATACGGACCAATGGTTTCTAAAGGTACACCAGCAGTACTAGGACGCCAACCAGATAAAAAGCTGGTGCAAGAGTCAAAAACAAGTGTTTGCATGTAGGCCATTGTTCCATATTTGAGCTCATGTTTGACTCTTTGGCAGAGGCTGCCAGCCTGCGTCCATCCTTTGGAGGTTGGGGTTGCGTATACATCCGCAAAACAATTATGCAGGTGCCAGACAAAAGTGGTATACAGTGTGATGAAGTGGTCCACACACTGGGCATGAGTTCCAAAAACATAAACTTTGTTTTATAACTTAACTAATTATACAGTACAAACGGCAACGTTTCGATCCACCAGTGGTATCTTCCTCAGGCAATGAGAGTAATGGTCTGGAATGACCTCTATCACATGACCTACAGGTAGGCTACCTGGCAGAGAAGGTGAGCTCACCCTGAGGTGACAAATC
>NC_085878.1:33442832-33447832 GCF_034702125.1 Engraulis encrasicolus
GCAACCTACAAAGCAAGGACAAAAACATATTAGTCATCTGTCAAAGTACCCCAAGGCACCCCAGACTAAAATCATTTCTTAAGAACAACCGCATAAAAAATAATATAGATGAGAAGGGTGTTTAATGCATTTATGAACCAATAAACAGCCGCCGTGTCAGTCACAGCCAGTATACAGTAGAGCGACTTCCTGACATTGGAAGTAGTCGTCTTATTTATTTTTTTGTCCTAACGTTTCTTTTGAAGGTAAAATATTTGGCAAGAGAACAGATTTCCTTTTTATCGCCATGACATATAGTCAATACTCAATATAGTAGTTGACAGCCGCGGGCAGGGCAGGCAGGCAGCCGCTTGTGCTGCGGAGGGAGGGTGTCAGCGAGTTGCTGTGACCCCCTACTGTAATCACGACCTTTCCAATAACATGACTCCCATGCTCCCTGCACTCCCCAAGGAGGCCCAGCACTGAGGGCGAAAATACTGCTTATAGCCCACCTCTCCTCTCCTCTCCTCTCCTCTCCTCTCCTCTCCTCTCCTCTCCTGTTCTCTCCTCTCCTCTCCTCTCCTCTCCTCTCCTCTCCTCTCCTCGCCTCGCCTCGCCTCGCCTCGCCTCGCCTCGCCTCTCCTCTCCTCTCCTCTCCTCTCTTCCCCTCCCCTCTCCTCCTCCTGCTCCTCCCCTCTCCTCCCCTCCTCTCCTCTCCTCTCTTCTCTTCTCTTCTCTTCTCTTCTCTTCTCTTCTCTTCTCTTCTCTTCTCTTCTCTTCTCTTCTCTTCTCTTCTCTTCTCTTCTCCTCCTCTCCAGGCTGTCTCTCTCTCCATCTTTCATACACACACTCTCTCTCTCACTCTTTAGCCACAAGGATAAAAACATAGATAAACACACACAAACTCACACACACGCGCGCACACACACACACACACACCCACACGCACCTACACACACACACACACACACACACACACACACACACACACACACACACACACACACACACACACACACACACACACACACACACACACACACACACACACACACACACACAAAGACTCAACACACCTACACGTAGAGTCTCTTATACCTGAGGCCTATTGAGACACATAAACCCATACTGTTCTGTGCACATACTGTATTGCATGCAACAGCAAAGTAAATGTAGCCAATATGTTTACTCAATAATGCAAACATTGCTATCATTGAGTGTGTTTACATACAATTTGTATCCAAAATGTGAGGCTTATCCCGGTTATGATCAAATTCAGGATATGGTGTTTATATGAGTAGCCTACAGAGTGTTTTACCCCGGTCAACATTATTGGACTTTACTGTATATAGTTCTCTTCAAATGCAGGATACTTCATTTTTGATCATATTCGGGATACTGAACTGCATATGGACATACTCAGTGTTATTTTTGTCATTGACAAAAACTCGTACTTAAACACTGTTTGACTCTGAAGAACCACATAGCTACACTCTCACGTAATATGATGACTGTAATTTATTCTTTACAAATACTTTATGAAATTATGAAACACAAATAATCATATAGGCCTACATATTTCCTTCGTACATAATTTCATAAAGTCTATGTAATGAATAAATGACCAATTGCAAAATTAGAAATAGAAAGAATAAAGTCTAACATACCCCTCAAATGATGCATATTTGATGAATGTTGGTGGTGGAAGTTATTTAGTGAGACACTTCAGCTTTGCTGGATGCCAGGACTGAGATGACAGTTTGGTTCTTTGCTTGTCCGCTTGAGTGCTCTTGTTGCTTGGCAGAAATACGAAATCTCGAATGGCGAATGGCGAGAGGTAGGAGAGAAATCTGAAAAGTTCAGAGGACAAGGCATCCTTGGTTCATCAAAACAAACTCTGTGACGTTTTGAGGTAAACATTTCAATGTGTGAAATAATATTGGACAATGACACACAGCCAGTCAATATGACTCCAATAGCCAGTGTAGTGGACAGCCAACTGACCACAAAGGCAGTCAGTTGGTGGCAAGGGACATGCGGACAAAGGGGAGAAGAGGCCAAGCTTGACAGGTCAGTAGAAGCACCCAGCACACATAGACAGCCAGTCACGTTTGCTTTGTTATTGTTGCTGTGGCAGTAAGGATGGCAGTTGGCAGCACGAGTTACGACCCCGAATGGTGAACCTAGCACAAAATGACAGCACCAACAGACTGTCAAGACTTTCAAGTGATGCTATAGTTGCAGTATTTCTGTTGGATAGGTAGTAAGCTCTGTTTAATTTGTCTTGAGTTGAGTGGAACGCATATAACAGCTAATAGCTAGATAATTGCCGTGTATTAGCCCAATGCTAATATCACAGTCATTGGGCAAATTAGCATCCCACTGTATCCTACTGTAGCTATGTCTCCAGATTATTATTAAGTTAGCAAATGTCTGTTTTCTGTGGTGAAGAGTTGTTGCACTGTAACAGCGCTGTAGCTTATTATGCTGACAGTTGAAACTAAAACCATAGATAAAAATATACGTATAGCCTACCTTTATTTTCGCCCTCTCCTCAAAACACATTAAGTCAGCATGAAAGGAATTAAATTGTAGGCTATGTTGCTGTGGTTACCCATCACATTTCAATGCTTTCATTACAGCAAGAAAACACAAGACAAATACAATAAAAGTAATTGTCTTGTATTGTGAAGGACATGATATACAAAACATACAGCTCATGTTTTATTAGAAAGCTTTTAATTCTGGATTAGGGCTGCGTCATAATGAGACACCAAATTTATCTCCTGCAAAATGATCTGTTGTAGGCCTATCATCTGCTCAACTCAAACATCTTGCACTGCATTATAGGATGTGTAGTCATACACAATTATTTCTTTCAAATAATAAAAACAATACAAAAGCGATACAAAAGCAATGCAAAATATTACTACAGTTAAAGTTTGCAATGTTGTACCTTATACGTTAAATCAAAACAATGCAAAGACATGCCCAATCATACACAGATGGTCCTTTCTCTACTGATGCCGTTCACACATATACGTACACACACACACACACACACACACACACACACACACACACACACACACACACACACACACACACACACACACACACACACACACACACACACACACACACACACACACACACACACACCGTCCAATTAGAGGGACATTACACATAACCAGTGATATCATGGGGGAAAAAAAATCTGAAATAAATGTCATGGCATGCATTTCATCCTTTTGTTAAATTGCATCCCCAGGTCATTGACTAAATAGTTAGGTGATTGAAGTGACAGATTAAAGCCAGATTGGAAGCGACTTGGAAAGCAGGATAATGTTTCCCTAATCAGTTTGGTCTGAGAGAGACACAGATTTTGAAAATTTCCAGCGACTTCCTTAGAAAAACGCATTTCACTTCTGATTAGGGTTGATTGCCTTACTGGGGGGCACTGTGTGTGTGTGTGTGCGCGCGCACGTGTGTGCATGCTTGTGTGCATGCATGCAGAGAGGGTTTGAGGGTGGCAGCAGAGGGACTTAGATGGCTGTTTCTATCCCAGCATAGTGACAGTCAACTGGGGCATCTCGTGGGGCATACGGGGATACGTATGGGAGATAGTTGGATGTATGAATGGGCCGCAGGACATTCACAAAAACAGAGGAGATAAGCCGCAGTTGATGGTGCTGGAACTACTGTAAGTGAAGGTGTGTGTGTGTGTGTGTGTGTGTGTGTGTGTGTGTGTGTGTGTGCGTGCGTGCGTGCGTGCGTGCGTGTGTGCGTGCGTGCATGTGAGCATGTGTCTGACAGAGTGATACTGAGAGGATAAGGACTCCTGGTAGACACTTTAATGTTCAGGGATTTCACAGTGGACAAGAATGGAAGATATTTTCAATCCGGAGCCTAGTTTTTTTCTTTCTTTTTTTCAAACAGTATTCATATTTTACAAGAGCAGGGTTATGAGGCAGGCCATCAGCTGACGAATGGACAGTGGGGAAGAAAAGAAAAATAAAACGCAAAAAAGAGAAAGAGTGATGGAGAGACAAAAGAGAGAAGGTTGGAAAGAGAGAAAGGAAGTGGGGAAGAAAAGAAAAAGAAAACACAGAAAGAAAAAGAGAAAGAGGGATGGAGAGACGAAAGAAGGAGGGAAGATGGGGGGAAAGTGAGAAAGAGAGAAAGGTATCATTACCCTTGCATATGGCACGAGGGGATTCTTCATTTCCCGCCCCATTACAAATGAAGAGGATGCAGGATTTATGCGCGGTACAAACTCTCCAATAAAACTGTTCCTTTGTTATGCCAGGTAATAGTTTTTGAGCAACAGCATTACAGAAGGTTAAACGCGTAACAGATGTAAGGTATAAAACACGACGTGATCAAAGCTCGGCCTCTCAAGACAGATACACGGGCAAATGATGATGAATGGCTCTCGGCAGAATTGTAAGCAGCGCACGAATGTTGCGAAGTGCAAAGCAAAGGGACCGACTAAGGGAAAGAAAAAAAAAAGTGGCAGGCAGAGGGGTCGGGGGTTTGGTGGGGCTTGGTTTTGGAGAGGGAGGGGGTCTGGGAGCCTAGGGTTACGGACGCGGGGGAGTGAAAACAAATGTCCGACCTCATCGGGATGATCTTGACCAGGAGTGCCTGGCGATTAAGTTCCTACGGGGCCGGAATCGCAGTTTGGACAACGTGTAATTGATTTCACAAACAGCTTCAAGATCAGTGCCGTTCTTTCGGAGCCGGTCCGTGGGCAAAGTATAGGAGTCGGGGTCCTTTCCTCCGCCGCTTGTGAAAAGTTTTGCCTTTTTTTTCTCCCAGGGAACTTTTTTTTGTTCCTATACTCTCCGTTCGCTGCAACTGCATGACATCACCGACCACGTCCCAGTAGACATTTTTACCTTTATCTTTTGAGAGATATATTACCCATGCGTTGGCCTCTGTGCCGGACGGAGATCAAAGGCATTGCGCTGTTCCTGGCGCAAAGTGAAATTGAAACATGATTTCGGAGCAGAAAAATA
>NC_085878.1:33455332-33462832 GCF_034702125.1 Engraulis encrasicolus
AGGAAGCGCTATACTTTGGCCGAAATCCACGCTCAACTTTTTGATGACGGCGGGAATGAGACAGAGGATGATGCGGTGTCCGAAGCTGACAGCACCGGACTCAGCGCTTCAGGCGTTTGAGGATGGCATAGATGTCGTCCTCGATTTGTAAGTGATCATTTTGTCACTGTATCGTGGAAGGCATAATTGTGTCACTGCATAATGAAAGTGATAATTCTGCTGGCTGAATGAAATTTTAGAACGTTATTGTCCCCATGTGGTAATTGTGCCAGCAGTACAGACGCTGCAAACGCACCAGATATAAACACTGACAGGAATATTAGACAGCAGTATATAGTGAGAATACATTTTATTACATTTAATTGATTCCATACATGAATACATACACAAATCATGCAGTCAGAAAGAAAAATGCGTTCACTGTCAGTGTTTCCATGTCTTTTTACCATTTACAGTATTGAATGGCAATGCTGTTTATCATTACTTTGTAAGTTTATTCTAAAGTGCTTATGTCTGCAACTATATGATTAACTGTAATGTAATGATAAATATACTATAACTTGCATTTTGTTGGTGTAGCCAAACTAAATGGATAATGGCAACTTATTCAGCTGACATGCAATTAGCAGTGAGGCAAAAAAAAAAAAAAAAAAAAGCATGAACTGTCACATTCATTGTCAGTGCACTCCCATGTCCTGCAGCCTGCTTTACTACAATATGTTATGGCAATTCATACTGTCAATATATAGCCATGATTTATTCTTCAGTCTGTCTTTGTTTCACTGCAGGATACACTGTAATGTAGTGGTAAATGAAATGTAATTTTTTGAAAATGTAATGTAAATGAAAATGTAATTAAAAAAAAACTGTTACATCTAAATAAAAGTATAATTAATGTTGTGTATCCTCTTGTTCATACAGTGAGGAGACATCTGACTCGGATGATGGGAACACATCTGATGACCCTTTGGAAGGGACTTCAACTGCCCCACACCCAGCTGCCTCTCCAACTCCTCCAGCTGCCTCTCCAACTCCTCCAGCTGCCTCTCCAACTCCTCCAGCTGCCAGCAGTGTGCGCATGAGTGGCAGGCGCCGTGATCTCCACCCTGCTCCAACTCCATGCCCTCCTCCAGTTAGTCGTGGTAAGCGCCCCTCAAAAGCCTCTGCTCCAACTCCATGCCCTCCTCCACCAAGCCGTGTGCTACGAGTGGTAAACGCACCTCACAAGCCCCTGCCTCAACGCCAAGCCGTCCTGCGAAGCGTGCATCCCTGGGTCCACCGCCGCAGGACTTCCGACTTCTGGCGTGATGCAACGAGTGAAGACGTGGAGCCTCCACCGTTGCCATTTCGACCCAGGCGCCCTCCAGGACCACAGCTGGACCCTCAGTAGGAGACTACCGGCCGCTTGACCTGTTCTTATTGTTTTTCAGCAAGGACGTGGTTAGGACCCTGTGCAGGCATACCAATCTCCATGCTGCAAAAAGGGCTGCACAAGGACGAAAGAGGAAGTGGGTCGACATAGAGCCGGAGGAGATGTACCGCTTCATCGGATTGGTCATCTACAAGGGATTGATGAAGTTGCCAGAGATGCGGGACGGATGGAGGAAGGACCGCCTTCACAGTTTTCCCTTCCCTGCATCCGTCATGCCAGGGGTACAGATACGAGGTAATCTTCTCAACCCTTCACATGAGTGACCCGGCTGTTGATGCAGCAAATGATCAGCTGAAGGGCCAGCCTGGGCACGATGGCCTCTGCCGCCTCAGGCCGCTGCATGATGACCTCCTGACGGCGTGCAGGGCTTACTTCCACCCTCTCCATAACCTCTCAGTGGATGAGAGGATGGTAGGCACCAAGTCCCGGATCGGATGAAGATGTACAGCAAGGACAAGCCAACAAAGTGGGGGTTCAAGCGTTTGTCTTGGCTGACAGCTCGAATGGCTATACGTCGTAGGAGGTGGTAACAGCACATTGCTTGTTTCAATTTTGCAATCGTTCTGGCTAACGGGGCTCTGGTATGGACTGTTTTATAATATGTTTATACTCCTCCTCAAAAGACTGAAAGCAGGTTTATGAGGGATGATAGGTCCTACTAATTGGTTTATTTGAAATAATGGTACAAAAACCCAATTGTAATATTGTTGTGCTTTGATGCCTATTAGTACTGTGGACATTGTTATGTACCATCTATGTCATTTTAATAATCTGAAAGTGAAAGTGAAAGCCCTTCAAGTGTTGGATTTTACATGCTGAAAACATGTGCAATGAGGAACTGTGTGTTTTTACTGTAATCTGAAATCTAAAAAAAAGGTGATTTTCACATTTTTGTTGTATATAATGATCTGAAATGTAGATTTAATGAAGTTAATAAAAAGCTGGAGTTGGTTGGATGTCTTGCCCCATGTGTCTGCTTCAATTTAAACTCTCAATTGTCAATGTGGAGCATGTAAAACAAAAGCTATTACATCCTAAACTCATGGTCTAAACACCTCTCCAAAATAGGACATATGGATAGCTTATATGTTTTTTGGAGACGCCTATTAGTACCTGTGGAAATGGCTATGTAAGTCCTCTGTAATTTCACATATCTACTTCAAATTCTGGATCCCACTTGCTCACAACATGGACATAGAGGAAATGTAGTATTTCACTGTGCATACCAAATAACCATCAATGTACACACTGAAAACAAACAAAAAACAGGCGATTTTCACATTTTCGGATGTTTTTGTAGTATGTAATGATCTGAAATGTAGATTTAATGAAGTTAATAAAAAGCTGGAGTTGGCTGGATGTGTTCTCCCAAGTGTCTGCTTCAAAATAAACCCTCAATGGTCAATGTGGACCATGTAAAACAAAAGCTATTGCATCCTAAAGTCATGGTCTGAAAACCTCTCCAAAATAGGACATATGGGATAACTTATATATATTTTTGGAGACGCCCATTAGTACCTGTGGTATTTGCTATGTAACTCCTCTGTAACTTTACAGATCTACTTCAAATTCTGGATTTTACTTGCTGACAACATGTGCATTGAGGAAATGTACTATTTTACTCTGCATCTCAAATAACCATTCCAGGTACACACTGAAAAACTAAACAAAAATTGGGCGATTTTCATATTTTTCGGATGTTTTTTTTTATATATAATGATCTGAAATGTAGATTTAGTGATGTTCATAAAAAGCTGGAGTTGGCTGGATGTCTTCTCCCAAGTATCTGCTTCAAAATAAACCCTCAAAGTTCAATGTGGATAATGTTATTCAAAAGCTGTAGCATCCTAAAGTCATGGTCTCAAAAACCTCTCCAAAATAGGACATAATGGGCTCTGTTAAGACACGGCGTTATAAATTTGCTGTTACCAGGATGGCAATGACCAAGTCGCAATGCATTACTAAAGGCTCTGCGTTATTTCATAGTATTGTAGTACTATGGTACTTAAAGGGACACTGTGTAAGATTTTTAGTTGTTTATTTCCAGAATTCATGCTGCCCATTCACTAATGTTACCTTTTTCATGAATACTTACCACCACCATCAAATTCTAAGTATTCATTATGACTGGAAAAATTGCACTTTTCATACATGAAAAAGGTGATCTTCTCCATGGTCTGCCATTTTGAATTTCCAAAAATAGCCATTTTTAGCTGCAAAAATGACTCTACTTGGACCATACTAGAAAATATTTGTTTATTACTTAGTAAACTTTCATGTAAAGATCAAATTTGGCAATAGGCAGCCCAGTTTCAATGAGCAGCATAGTTGCAGTACCTTTTTTGACCATTTCCTGCACAGTGTACCTTTAACTTGTCAATGACTATTACAACGTGCCAACGTATGGCGTGCATTAAGGGTCTACAGCAAGAGGCGCTGCTGTAGTACTGTAGTTTTAATGGTATGATGGCTAAGTTCGACGGGAAGCTCACATCGACACAAGCTCAAACCAGTACTGTACATAGAGAAGACATGAACTCATGGCCATACCGTACATTTTTTTTTACTGCTTACAAATACAGGTCTGTTGAGAAATGTGCTCTTCTTTGAAAGAAAAAGCAGACACTGGTGTGGAAATGTGATGTCACAGTGTATTACAGTTGTGTGTGTTGGTGTGTGGACGAGCGATGCTCGCATACGAGAGACACGTGGGACGCTTTAAAACAAGGAGACGGGGCTTAGGAGGATGCAGGGCAGCCGACCGGGGATTACAAAGGGGGTCAGCTGCCCAGGGCCCCATTGAGATAGGAGGCCCAAGACTGGCTCCTCATTGCATTGTATGCAGGGCTCTACATTTTTCACCAGCAGCCAAAATGGCTTATAGATGTTAATATTACACACTTACTAAGGGGTCAAAGTAGCTAGTAACTTTTTCTCTTCTACCAGCCAAATTAAAATTTCAGCAGCATTTGGCTGTTTGTCAGGTGTTAATTTAGAGCCCTGATTGTATGCATTGTATGTGGCGGGGGCCCTTTTAGATGACTTTGTCCTGGGCCCGGCCAAGGTTGAGAGCGGCCCTGTTAGGATGTGAGTCGTGGTGAGCTGAGCAGAGCAGGGCTGTCTGCTGTGGGCTTCAGGAGCCTTATCTTCCACACTTGGCATTCACATAAAAGAAACTTCTCTCTTCCTTCGAGTGCATGCATAGAAACATATGCTGGCCTGCGTGCACACGTGTTAAGACACACACACACACGCATACACACGCGCTCATGCACACACACATACACAGAATGTACACATGCACATATCCTCACATATGGAGACACATGCGCACACACACACACACACACACACACACACACACACACACACACACACACACACACACACACACACACACACACACACACACACACACACACACACACACACACACGTGGGCACACACACACGTGGGCACACACACACACACACACACACACACACACACACACACACACACACACACACACACACACACACACACACACACACACACACACACACACACACACACACAATGCACATGCACATATCCCCACATATGGAGACACATGCACATGCACACACGTTAACAACCACACACACACGTGGGCACACACACACACACACACACACACACACACACACACACACACACACACACACACACACACACACACACACACACACACACACACACACACACACACACACACACACACACACACACACACACACACACACACACACACACACACATGTATAACACGGCAGGAAGCAAGCCTGTTGAGGACACACAGAGCGGACAGACAGCAAAAACAAAGTGCTGTCGACAGATTTAGGAGAACCAGCCGTGGAGAAGAGGCAGAGGTATCCACTGTGTCTGGAGCCATCAAAGCGCCGGGAAAAATGAGCAAGTCAGATGGCACCATACGATCATAGGGAGAGGAGGAGCGAGAGAGAGAGAGAGAGAGAGAGAGAGAGAGAGAGAGAGAGAGAGAGAGAGAGAGAGAGAGAGAGAGAGAGAGAGAGAGAGGGGGGGAAGACAGAAAGAAGGAATGAAGGAGAGCAAAGACAGACGAAAGAGAAGAGAAAGTGGCTCCATGCTTTAACCCTCCTGTTACCCTCAAATTTTGGAACATCCGTGATCCTTGGGGTCAATTTGACCCCAACCACTTAAATGTCTACAAAATCAGTAAAGAACACTTTGTCACATGTTTATGCCTCAGATATGTATTATTGCTCTGTTGGTGACATAAAAAGTCCTTTAAATATATCCTAGCACCCCCACACATAGCCCACACACCAAATAACTTAATCCATGACTAGGCGAAAATTAGAGAAAATAGCAATAAGATGTCATTAATTGGTCTAAAAACATATGGATACATATTATTGAAATTTTAGTGGCTCCACATACTCCCTAAATATGAATTTCTATTACTTATAACATTTGAAAAGAAAAAACAAATTTGATTTTCAAGGATATTATCTGTCTATTACCGTATGGATTAATTTGACCCTAAAAGAAATGGACATTTTCCCAAACATTCAGAAGGTTTTTAAGTCCAACATTCATTTTCCTTGAATGTTTGAATGTGTATTTATAACACAAGTATAATAGTTAGGTAAGAACATGGATACATTGCCAACCAAGAGTTTCAGGAACATCATAGAAAATCATTGTTTTCTACATTATTTCTATGCTTGAATTAGTGTGAAGGAAAAAAGCATAAGGAGCATAAAAAAGCATAAGCAAACATGAGCATGTGTTTCTTGTAGACATATTACATGTTCATGGTAGTGGGGTAATGTTTGAAGGAACAGGGCTAGCAAATTGTATGTTTACTTCTATTCACTATGTATGCCCACTGGAAAATATTGTATGTCCTTCACAAAAGTGACAGCTGTTGCTGTTCCTGCCTTCTATGTCAGGTAGCAGCAGTTTATAACCAATGCTGCAGACAACTATGTCAATTTGGAACACCATACTGAACATAGCAACCAACCTTGAGATCGCATCCATCTAAAGAAGTACATCGGCTTGTCACCATCAGAACAGTCCATTTCAATATTTGGATCACAATCATAAAGCTTCTCTTCAAATATACCATCACTTACCATTATATATGCTGGCACAGAACAACATGCACAGCAATGCTGACTATATGTGACCCATCTTATGCTAGCGTGTGTGTGTGTGTAGGAGGGTGCAAAAGTAGCTCCCAGGGTACAGGGCTGGGGGGTAGGGGGGTTGCTGTGGTAGGTGCCATGATGGTGCTATAGGTACAACAAGGTTCAGTTGGTGGATTTTGTCAAAATGTCAATGCTGTATAGCCACCACTGTCCAAAATGTTGCCGTGAATTAGTTTTAGGCCTCCCCCATGTCATTAGTATTTTTTAGTTATCAGGGGCCAAACAAAAGCAAAATGTTCAGAAGAAACATGGCTAAATAGCTTATTTTCATGTATTTCACATTATCTAAACATATTTTAACATTTATTTGCAAAATATGAATGTTTCATTCATGCTTTATACACTTGAAACAATTGGGGTCAAATTGACCCCAAGGAACACGGATGTAACCAAAATGTGTACAGCACTTAGGAAAAACATTTTTGTTGAAATTTCACTTTTTTCACATTCATCCCATCTATTTAGGAAAAGTCATCAAATATGAAGCAGAAGAAATATGCACTTCATATATTTTTCAGGTGTTAAACATTGAAAGGGGTCAAATAGACCCCAAGGATAACAGGAGGGTTAACATAACACTTTCTATAAACACCTATCACCTCAGCTGCAGGGGCTGGTTACTGGAGCCAGCGCCGGATTAACGCACAGGCTAGATATGGCCGCAGCCTAGGGGGCCCCACCGCTCCAGGGGGGGCCTGATTGGCCAAAAGTGAATAGTAGTCACAAGTATGACAAGATGTATGACAGGATGTAATATTGAAAAAATGTTCTGTTGTGTTCAATTGGTAGACGTGTTATCTTTAATTCCTAGCTTGTAATTATGACATTGTTGTTCATTTAAATTTGTCATG
>NC_085878.1:33470332-33472832 GCF_034702125.1 Engraulis encrasicolus
GTGTGTGTGTGTGTGTGTGTGTGTGTGTGTGTGTGTGTGTGTGTGTGTGTGTGTGTGTGTGTTTGTCTCTGTGTGTGCGTGCGTGCGTGTGTGTGTCTGTGTGTGGCTGTGCATGTCAGTGTCTGAGTGTGTCTGTATATGTGTGTGTGTCTTTCTGTGTGTCAGTGTGTGGGTGGATGTGGGTGTACATGCACGTGAGTGTGTGTGTGCCCATAGGAACAACTGAGTTAGTCATTTGTGGAACACGTGACACTGCCTATTTTAGGGAAGAGTGAGAATACGATGGCAGATATGACTGAGCCATATGGTTTAGAGTGCAGTGACATTTAGACCAGTTGTCTTTCTTTGAATATAGAATTCATTTATAGTTGTAAGATGAATGAATAATAAAGTAATAGTAATACAATAGTCGAAATATTGAGGTATTTTATAGCATTTAAAAAAATATATATCCATAATACAAGTAGATGCTTTGTCTGAATAAATAGTGTGTAAAGAATGAGAGCATGTACTAGAGTTGCAATTACATTAGGCAGAATGATTTTACTCCTACTTTACACACCGTTGACAAAATGGGCAGTCATGGGTGAGCGGTTAGTGCGTCAGACTTGCATCCCAGAGGTTGCCGGTTCGACTCCCGACCCACCAGGTTGGTGGGGGGAGTAATCAACCAGTGCTCTCCCCCATCCTCCTCCATGACTTAGGTACCCTGAGCATGGTACCGTCCCACCGCACTGCTCCCCATGGGGCACCACTGAGGGCTGCCCCCTTGCACGGGTGAGGCATAAATGCAATTTCGTTGTGTGCAGTGTTCACTTGTGTGCTGTGGAGTGCTTTGTCACAATGACAATGGGAGTTGGAGTTTCCCAATGGGCTTTCACTTCACTTTCACAAAATGTAACAAAACAGAAAATACAATGGGTTAAACTCTACTATTTCTGACATGTGAAAACTTACCTCAGCTACATTTTGCAACATACATCAACAGAATGTACAAGTATTTGGCATGAAGATATCACATGCTCAATTGAAGATTTGGAGGCAGTTTTGCAAGCAGTACAAAAAAGGCAAGGTAAGTTAATTGTCAACACAGCTAGCGAACAGTGAGCTATTTTGCGTAACTAAAAACAAAGCTCTGGCTATAGCTCGGCCTGTGCTATCGCCTCACTTCAAACTATTTCATCAACGGTTTACACACTTTTTAAGTTATCCCTAACCTTGCGATTTGAATGTCAGGGCTACCTACGAAGTCTTAAACTTTCAGCTTTCTTTAATAGTGTAGCCTCTTACTGCAGCAGGGGTCGCCAGCGACCCTATTCACTTGCTGAAAATGCTTAACTACATCATAACAACATTGCTGTGGCATTAAAGAGAGCCATAGTGCTGCGCTAAGGGGCTAATGACCCCGGCCGGCAGCTGCTAAACTAGACCAAAACGTTAACTCTGGACGAAATACCTAGAAATGTCATCATCCCCTGATCTGCAATCCAGAGAACATGCACAGCAGCCTCATTGTCAATGACATTTTTGGTCTTTGATATCCCATGATATGCTCTGGCTCTGCCCTTTTGTTCTCCTAACTGACCTCAACACCCCACTGCCAAAGAATAAAGGTGGATGACTGTGATTAGCTGTCACTGCCCACCTCACATCAAACAGCTGATTGCTATCTCTCAGAGACGATCCGTTGTTGAATGACTGCCCTGATGAAGGCCATACTATGGTTGCCGTTTGTAAAATGAATCAAATACTGTATTGCATAGCCATTATATTACTTAGCCATAGCATTAAACAAGCTTTACTTTTATTTTTGAGGAATGATAGTTCATTTTCAGTTCATTTCATGGTTATGAAGTGCCATGCCTGTCTCTGTTCTCCTCTCAGAATGTCCAGCTAGTGTAGCACAGCAATTCTTCTCCCATTTTTCTATTTTCTCTATTCTTCCAAACTGACTGTCTCACTATCTGTCTGTCCATAAATATATTACTAATTTTGCTCTCTCTCTCTCTCTCTCTCTCTCTCTCTCTCTCTCTGGGCCTCAGTCTGTCTGTCTGTATCGTCGTCGTCGTCCTCCTCCTCCTCCTCCTTTTTTTATCTGGCCAGAGATGGGCCTTAGGGGGCGGAAGAGCATGCTTGGGGAGGAAAGGTGGGACGATGGCCTGGTGCTGGTGGTGGTGGTGGGGTTTGGGGAGGGGGCTGAAGACTTCCAGGGGTTCGTCAACACTCTCTCTCTCTCTCTCTTTCTCTCTCTCTCTCTCTCTCTCTCTCTCTCTCTCTCTCTGTGCCTGAGATGCAAATGAGGAACTGAAGTGGCGTGTGTGTGTATTTTGGGGGGGAGTGGGGACCAGAAGGGAGATGCAACATGAAGGAAAGACAAAGGAGAGGAGAGAGAGAGAGAGAGAGAGAGAGAGAGAGAGAGAGAGAGAGAGAGAGAGAGAGAGAGAGAGAGAGAGAGAGAGAGAATCCAACTCAGCAGTCTGGACCCTGGGTGGTTCTTTTT
>NC_085878.1:33475332-33477832 GCF_034702125.1 Engraulis encrasicolus
TACAGGTTACAGTGGGCCCCGCTGGAAAGGCAACTTTCACAATGAAATTATGTAGACAGTGCCATAATTAAAAGCTAGAGATTACGGATAACATGTCTACCAGCTGTGGGAGAGGGGTATTAACAAGATTTAAAACTGTACTCAACATTACAGATACATTTTTTTCCATTTTGAATCTTGTCACAATTCTGCAGTTTTTTTTATTATTTTTTTACTTTTGGCCAATCAGGGGGCCCCCTGGCAGGTAGGGGCCCATACGCTGCAGCCATATCTAGCCTGTGGTGGGGCCCCTGGTAGGTGGGGGCCCCTTGGCTGCAGTCATATCTAGCCTGTGGCGGGGGCCCCTGGTAGGTGGGGGCCCCTTGGCTGCAGTCATATCTAGCCTGTGGCGGGGGCCCCTGGCAGGTGGGGCCCCCTTGGTTGCAGCCATATCTAGTCTGTGGTGGGGGCCCCTGGCAGGTAGGGGGCCCCTTGGCTGCAGCCATATCTAGCCTTTGATGGGGGCCCCTGGTAGGTGGGGACCCCTAGCCCGCAGCCATATCTAGCCTGTGCGTTAATCCGGCCCTGTTAAACCATCACATAGTCTGTGTGTTCCGTCACCCACTGGCAACGTGCGCGGAGCAGATGTGGCGCCTGCCTGACAAAACCATAGCCCACACCAACACATGTGCAACTGCAAAAATAAACACACCACATAATTGTTTACTTTTCCCCCACAAACACGAAAATAACAGCGAGCGAACATTTTTAAATTCATTTGACTCTGTGGCCACTTGACAACGTCTTTTTTTTTCCTTCCATTTCTTTTTTTTTTGGTTGTTGGTGGGGTAGCCGGTTCTCTCTCCCCCCACACGTATAAAACTTAATCAATCTCATCATGGTCGTGTCACTTTCGGAATAGAATCACAGGGCTGGCCCCAGTGTTGCCAGATTGGGTGATTACCCGCCCAATTGGGCTACTTGGGATCGCCGTCTGCGGGTAAAAACGGGAAAAATTGGTCATTTGGCATTTTTTTTCTGCAGTTTTGTGCCCATAGAAACCAATGCAATTAGTGCATGGGGAGAATTTAGCACATTTTGGCGTTTTTTGAGAACCTTTTGGGCAGGATTTGATCAGACACATCTGGCATCACTGGCTGGGCCTGCCCCGGTGCATGTCTTACACTCTATTTCTGTCTTTACAGCCGTCCACACCGATGATTAACATCTAAAAAAGAGTCGCCCTCCCTTTTTCTTTACAGCAGCACACACACACAAAAAAAGCATTTAACCAGCCGTGAAAGCGAAAATGAGAGCCAATTCTGTTAAACACTTTACATCACGCTGGCTATTTACCACATCGTTGTACCTTTTAGAGTCGCTCCATAATGTTTTGCACTGCAATCTCGCCTTGGCTTTTTTTTGTTGTTGCTCCATTTGCTAGGTATCTCCAACAAATTCAACCCCTGGGCAGCAAAAGTCCTTCTGGTGTGACTTGGTCAGCCATGCGAGGGATGTAGAAGTGAGATGTATTGCTCGGGTAGAACAGCAATTTGTGGCCGTATTTTTTTTTTTTCAAACAAAGAAATGTTGCTATTTTGTCGACCACGGGGGTCAAAGGGTAGGCATTGTGGCGCGTGATTGGACAGAGCCGGGCGTAATTGCGCTGGGCAGCTGAGGTGCATACCGTATGTATGTGTGGAGCTCCATGTGAGCCCCACGTTAGGTGGGGAAACTGAACACAGGCCTGAAGGCTGATCAGTATTCAGGCCTGTACTTCTGCTCTGATAAGGCATTAAGAGTAACTAATGGCTCTTTTCCACTGCTGGTTTTCTGGTAGGCCTACAGCTCAACACAGCACGACTCGGCCCCCACTTTTTGATTTTCGAATAGGCACGACACAGCTCCGGCAGTGGAAAAGAGCCATTATACAACCTTTTACTACAGAATATACATGTGAAGCGCAGGGCTGGATTAAGATGGCCTTGGGTTGCTGTGGGCCCCCAGAGGACAAATTTCGTGACAAGTTTACATAAACAGTATTAAATAGATTCAAAACTGCACTCAATAAGACAGAAGAATTTTTTGATATTGTACAGTGTCGCAATTCTGTCACAATTTTTCACTTTTGGCCAATCAGGGGCCAGGGGCCTTTAAGATATGTATTGTCTGTTTGTGTGTGTGTGTGTGTCTTTGATCCAACAATGCGTGTGTAGGCAGTGACGACGTAACTTCTAAACGGGTCAGTACAACCTTTCACTACGGCACAGCTTTAGATGTTCACAACCCCCAGCACCCCACTCCACACACAACACCCTACTCGGCTCCCACTCCATTTCTTTTTCTTTTTGCTGTAAACCAACAATAAGTACTTCTGCTGCCAAAGCGGGGGGGAGTTGGGTTGGTTTCCTTCAGGGTAATTGATGTGGAGGTCTCCTCTCCTGTATCCCAGGGCCTGTATCCAGGCGTTTGAAGCAGGGGTGCGCAGGAAATCGCTCCTGCAGAAGGGGAGCGATGCATT
>NC_085878.1:33487832-33497832 GCF_034702125.1 Engraulis encrasicolus
AATCATAATAGGTCCACAGTTTAAATCACAGAAAACACTTTAAATCAAAGTCCACATTCAAACCGTGAGGTGCTAGAGTTTTAAGATGGTGAATCCAAAAATGTTCCCTTCTTGATAATAACAGGTCTAGGTCCCCCCCCCTAGGGGGCAAGGTCACTCTCTCGATTCCAATGTATTTTAATGAAGAAATGGGGTGATTAAACTCCACAAAATGAGATGCTACATGATAAATTAAATTCTTACATCTAATGGTACTTCTATGCTCTGCAATCCTGGTTTTTAGAGCTCTAGATGTTTTGCCCACATATGATTTACCACAAGGGCAAGTAAGTAAATAAATTACAGATGTGGTGTTGCATGAAATTTTTCCTTTAATTTGGATATCTTTTCCTGTGTGTGGATGTTTAAATTTGCTGCATTTATAGGTGTAATTACATTGGGTACAAGATCCACATCGTCTATTCCCATCTGGGATAGGAGTTAACAACGGTTGGGAACTATAAGTGTTAGGAGGAAGGTAGGAATGCACCAACTGATCTCTCAAGTTTTTACCTCGTTTGTACACTATGAGAGGATGTTCTTGGAATGTGCTTTTGAGTTGGGTATCTGATTTTAAAATATGCCAGTGTTTATTTATGATGCTGCGTAAAGTCACTGATTGCCTGTGGTATTCAGTTGAGAATATTATCCTTTTATTTGATTTAACTTTATTTTTTGTTGAAAGTAAATTGGACCTTGGGATGGTTTCTACTTTTTCTATGGCATTGTTCAAAACCTTTTTATGGTAACCCCTTCTTGAAAAATTGGTGATCATTTCGTCGCTGTTTCTCCTAAAGTCTTCAGGTGTTTTACAAATACGCTTCACTCTACATAATTGACTAAATGGGAGACTTTCCTTTAGATGACGTGGATGCTCAGAGTCAGCCCGAAGTAGAGTATTGCGTGCCGTAGGTTTACGGTATAGATCAGTATATAGGTGAGCCCCATTGCGAATGATCCATAAGTCCAAGAAACTAATTTTGTTTTTATCATATTCCATTGTGAAGGATAAATATTCACAACATGTATTCAGATATGTGAAAAACATTTGTAACTCCACTAGCGAACCCTTAAATATACATAGCACATCATCCAAATAGCGTTTCCATAATATTAGGTTATTTCTAAAACTGTGGTTTGAATAAATATAATGTTCTTCAAACAAACCCATATATAAGTTTGCAAATGAAGGCGAGAATGCACTTCCCATAGGGACTCCCCGTTTTTGTTTGTAAAATGTATCCTGAAATATCCAATAATTATATTCCAAAATCAGTTTGGTAAGAGTAAGGATGGACTCTTTTGAGGGGTACATTGAAGGGTCATTTAAGTAATGGTCTAATGCAATTAACCCGCCATCATGGGGTATAACAGTATACATGGCATTTATATCAAAAGAGGCCAGAAACACTTCTTCTTCCCCAAGAGTTACTGATTCCACAATGTTGATAACATGGCCCGTGTCTTTTGTAAACGAGGGTAATCCCTCAGCTAATGGCCTAATAAAATGGTCAACAAAGGTGGACAGATTTGAGGTCACAGATCCTATATTGGCCACAATAGGCCTACCAGGTGGACATTCCAACCTTTTATGGATTTTTGGTAGGATATAAAATGTAGGAACAATAGGGTGTTCAATTTTTAAAAAATTAAATTCATCTCTTGAGATCTCCCCTTGATGTAGTAAATCATTCAAAGTATCTAAAATCATACATTTAAATGCCTGTGTGGGATTGTCAGGCAGTACCTCATAAAAGTTCCTATCAGACAATTGTCTTACACATTCTTCAACATAATCAATTTTATTCATCACAACTGTTGCTCCTCCCTTGTCGGCGGGTTTTATTACAATAGAGTCGTCACTCTTCAAGTCTTCTAAGGCCTTCTTCTCTTCTTTCGACAAATTGTTGTATGCAGATCTCTGATTTTCATTTAGAAATGCATCAACTTCTTGTTCTACTAATCTGCAGTAAGTCTCTATGGAATTATTCCGGTTTACAGGGGGCATGAAAAGACTTTTCCCCCTGAAGACTTTTCTTGATTCCTCTGTATTACTTGCTGTCTGAGAGTTCAAATCATCTTGTTCTGTGCCATTATCAAAGAACTCTCTCAGGCGCAGTTGCCTGAAAAACTTAAACAGGTCTACTTTTATGTCAAATTTCTTCAGATGATTAGTTGGTACAAAAGATAACCCTCTGTTAAGTATTGAAAGATGGAATTGGTCTAGAGTCTTACTGGATAAGTTGAACACAGTCACTTCCTCATCTGGAATGTCCTTGCACGTGTCCGTTCGTACTGCATTGCTTCTCTTTCGGCCTCTGCGTGTTGGTTTGTACGTTTTTTGTTTTGTTTTTTCTTGTTCAGGTGTCCAGGAGCGGAAGCTCCCCCTCTTTGATGTTTTCCTAAAAAAACGGAGCTGGATGCAGATGAGAGTTGGTCAGAGGAGGAGAAGCGGTTCAGTTGCTGAGATTGGCCTGCATCAAATCTTGTTCTTGTGTATCTTGTTCTTGGTCGGTCATTCCATTTGGGGTTTCGCCAGTTGTAGATGTTTCCTTCCATTGAGTCTTTTTTGTCCTTGTTGAATTTATAATCTTTTCTTCTTTAATTTCTTTTGTCAGACTTTCTTGTAATTCTTGGGTCTGCTTGAGAATCTCTTCCAAGTTTTCTTTGTTTTTGATGGTTTCCGATAGCATTTGTTTGTGTTCTTCAATCTTTTTATCCAGATCATCTTGCGCTTTCTTATGTTCTTCAACCAGTAGAGTCATCAGATCAATCGAGCATTTGTTCAATATGGCACACCAGCGGTCACAGAAGTCTTCAGTTTTCTTGCTCAGCATTGGTTCTTTTTGCAGTCTGAGACCCTTTGGGATAATTCCTTGTCTGATGTAGTCACTTAAAGTGATCGCATGGAGATGGGCCTTTACTCTCTGTTTGGTGAGGAATTGTAGATCGTCTGAGATTTCTATTGTTTGGAATCCCTCTTGATCGAATAATGATTCTTCACAGATGATCTTGGTTCTTTGCTCTTCATTGTATTCGAAAGTTCTTGGGTCATTCATTTTTCTGTTTTTTCTTTGTTTCTTCTTTTTCTTAACTCGTCTGGGTGCTGTATGCTTAAGAACGTTGATGAGTGGAGGTGCAAAACGCACACCAGAAACAGAGGTGCTGGCAACCAGAAAATACAATTGTAGAAGGAGAGAGGTGCCGCACACTCACAAGTTAAATAAACAGTTTTTTAATGTGACAACGTTTCGGCCTGCCGGCCTTCTTCAGGTCACGTGTGAAATAACAGGTAGTACCTTGCCTTTTTAAAGGGGAAGCTCAATTGCTCCCACCTGACACATAATTAGGTTACAGACAGGTGTCAATTAGTGTTCAATTGCTTACAATGAAGGATTGGACATCACAATCACAATCAACAATCAACATAAGTGGTTTCACTCATGGTCCACATCCTTAGTACTACATTCTGTTATTTTGTTTACAAAAAAACTGTAGAAAGCAAAGAGAAAGAAAAAAAGAAAAAGATCAAAAGACAATATTACACATCAGTCCAAATGGATCATCATTAATAATATTATCAGTTAATCATAATAGGTCCACAGTTTAAATCACAGAAAACACTTTAAATCAAAGTCCACATTCAAACCGTGAGGTGCTAGAGTTTTAAGATGGTGAATCCAAAAATGTTCCCTTCTTGATAATAACAGGTCTAGGTCCCCCCCCCTAGGGGGCAAGGTCACTCTCTCGATTCCAATGTATTTTAATGAAGAAATGGGGTGATTAAACTCCACAAAATGAGATGCTACATGATAAATTAAATTCTTACATCTAATGGTACTTCTATGCTCTGCAATCCTGGTTTTTAAAGCTCTAGATGTTTCGCCCACATATGATTTACCACAAGGGCAAGTAAGTAAATAAATTACAGATGTGGTGTTGCATGAAATTTTTCCTTTAATTTGGATATCTTTTCCTGTGTGTGGATGTTTAAATTTGCTGCATTTATAGGTGTAATTACATTGGGTACAAGATCCACATCGTCTATTCCCATCTCTTCCTTTCAATAACACCACCAAAGATAGACAGTGGCGAAAGTTCACGCTCGCCTCGCACTCACACACAGTCCCATAACAAAACAGATTCGAGGGCTCGGAATGGGAAAAAACGCTGGTGGAAAAAAAAGAGGCAGAAGAATGGGCAAACACTAACAGGGATATGCCACACGCGGCCCCTGAATAGCATGGTGGCTTGTTCCAATAACCTTTGACAACACACAGGCACGAGATAATTATGGGCTACCATGAGTGAATACAATTCAAATGGGAGGGGACAAACTTGAGGGAGCACAAACGCACTATTGGGCCTCTGCAAAGCCTCAGTGTGCATGCCACACACTTGCCACACACATGCGGCCTGTATAGGCAGGCACTCTCCCCCAACACACACACACACACACACAGGCACGCACACACACACACGCACGCACGCACACACGCACGCACACACGCGCGCGCACGCGCACACACACACACACACACACACACACACAGCCACACCGAGACTAGGGGGAAACAGATGAGGGGGCATGCAATGGAGTGAGTGTGTGTGTGGTTTGTAAATTTGAATGTGTACTTTGTGCTTGAATGTGCACTGTGTGTGTGTGTGTGTGTGTGTGTGTGTGCATGCGAAGACTTGGAATCCAGGTTGTCCATCACTATCACCATTATTTTGTATTTCCATGGGCCTGGTGGACCCACTAGAATTCATCTCAATTTCAACATATTTTACACAGAGTGATTTTACTCTGCATAGAACATGTTTATCACACAGCTGAGGCAATATGTTTTATTGGGTAGCTTGATGCCCCGAAATATCCATTTCTATTCCAAGATTTTGACTATCACCATTATTTTCTATCTTCATGGGGCTGGTGGCCCCGGTAGACTTCATCCAAATTTAAAAATATTTTACACAGTGTGTTTTTACTGGGTGTAGAACATTACTATAGGGCCAAGGCTAAAAAAAATCATAGGGGGCATTTGACGCACCCTAATGTGCATACGTGCATATATACGTGCCTGTGTGCCTGCGTATATGTGTGTGTGATGGGTGCTCGTGTGTTCTCATGATGGGTGTGTGTATTTGTATGTGTGCACACGTGTGCATGTGTGGTTGAACTAAAGTTGAACTCTAAGAGTGGATTAAAAGTGATAGAAATGCTGTAACTGAATATAAAGTATATTTGGCATGGTGTATTGGTTGGTGTATATGTGTGCATGTTTGTGAATGTGCACATCCTACATACACAGATTATCAGCTATACAGGTAAGCATTTTTGTAGCTTCAATTGCAAGTTGTCTTTTTGAGATGCTATGTTTCTCTGGGTGGGCTTAGGTGTTGAGGAATGTGCACGTGTGTGTGTGTGTTGATGTTTGTATGTGGTTTACTACGCAACAGTGTGGCTGCATGTGTGTTTGTGGGTATGTTTGAGCTGATATTTGTCAGTGTGCATTTGGGTACCCCCTACCACAGATAGAGGAGGAGCGGTACCCTTTCCCACGACATAGCGCCAATCAAAGATCCAAGAGTGTTTACAAACACATCAGTGCCTGCTAGGGGGCTATCCTTTATAGTACGTAGATAAGGAAAAGGAAGGGAGAGGGGGAGAGAGAGAGAGAGAGAGAGAGAGAGAGAGAGAGAGAGAGAGAGAGAGAGAGAGAGAGAGAGAGAGAGAGAGAGAGAAGGGAGGCTAAGAGATAGATGAACAGGAAGAGAGGGAAGAGAGACAAAGAAAGAGAGAGAGAGGTGAAAAGTACAGAACAGTGGGGGGAAAACATCAATTCTAGCAAGGAAGGAAAGGAAGAGTGAAAATGAGACAACGAGACAACACAGAGAGAGAGAGAGAGAGAGAGAGAGAGAGAGAGCGAGAGTGGGAGCAAGAGAGTGAGAGAGTGAGAGCAAGAGAGTGTGTGAGAGAGAGAGAGAGAGAGAGAGAGAGAGAGAGAGAGAGAGAGAGAGAAAGAGATAGAGGGTGAGAAAGGGAGAGAGAGAGAGGAAGGAAAGGGGGAGTGATGGATCATCAGTTTCCCCCCTCCGTCCCTCTCCTCCTATTTCCCTTGGCCAGCTCCTCTCCTCTCCTCTCCTCTCCTCACCTGTGCTGTGCCTGCCACCTCTTGGCATAATAAACGTGTGCTGAGCAGCGGGCCTGATAAGACCCATCACTCACGCCAGCCCTGCTGATAAGTCGCAGATGCTCTCTGTCATCCGCCCTGACGTTTGTTTTTCATTGCCGATCTTTGCGGGGCAAGAGGGTGGAGGGTGGGAGCCAGTCACTCTACAGCACCCCCCCCCGCCCTCTCTTTCTCTCTCTCTCTCTCATACTCATTTGTTTAGGCACTCTCCCACTCCCTCATTCTCTCTCTCTGTTGCAGTCTCTCTCCCTCTTTCCTTCTCTTCCCTCCCCTCCCTCTCTCGGCCTCTCTCTCTCTCTCTCTCTTTCTCTCTCTCTCTCTCTCTTTCTCCTCCCCTTCTCTCTCTCTCTCTCTCTCTCTCTCTCTTTCTCCTCCCCTTCTCTCTCTCTCTCTCCCTCTGTCTCTCTCCCCTCTGTCTTGATGGAGTGTGGCCTCACAGTATGCCTTAGCATGGTGTTTCTCTGCAGGCCCATCTCATGCGCTGACACTGACAGGCAGATTGGTGGCTCCTCCATGCATGAGTGCCGAGTGCACCCACTCAAACATTGGAAAAACGCTTTGTGAATATTCTATGATCTGTGTATGAAAAAAGCTTATTTTAGACCATACCTATGTAGACTCAGGTAAGCTTGACTCCTGTCTTCGTGCTATCAATGTTTTTTGTTGTTGATTTGAGAACAGATTTATTTTTTAATCATCAGATCCAATTAAGTGAAAGCATACTGTAGATGTTGTTATTACAATGATTAAAACATCTACGTATTTAGACATAACTGCTATTTTTCTCTGTGTAGGAGATAGAGAGAGAGAGAGAGAGAGAGAGAGAGAGAGAGAGAGAGAGAGAGAGAGAGAGAGAGAGAGAGAGAGAAAGAGAGAAAGAGAGAAAGAGAGAAAGAGAGAGAGATAAACCAGTGAAGTGCACCCGGTGGGGAAGGGTTAGGCCTCAGTGAGTGTTAGTCAGAATGAGTGGTTTTCTGAGAGGGTTCTGCGGAGACTCTGCCTTCCAAATTAGGGGGTTGGCTGTCAAGCACTGATAGATGGAGATGGACAGGTGAGAATGTAAAAAGGGCCCAGCTCGTGTTTTACCCAGAGGCAGACACTGAGGCTTTTTGGGCACTGTACTGGGCTGAATGGTGAAGTGCTTGGCAGAGCCACGCCGCGCGGCTGGCTGCCTTTTTTGCACTCACAGGACATCTCGACGCACGTCATATTTCAAACGGAGAATGTGAAGCCAGGCTTAACATGAGGGACAACAGAAACCGAGCCCTGGGTTTCCCCCCGTTTCCCCCTCCGTGCGGACTATGAAATTGCACTTGTCCACAAATCAAAACAAAAACGTCTGTGCAGTGCAACCGGGAGGGGGAAAAAAAGAAAACGGCTTAAGTTGCAAATAGTAAATAATGCTTTGGAGACTTATATTTCTGACAAGGGTACACAAAATAAATATTTAAGTCATTTCGTACTTTGGCACTTTTAATTCTCTAAAAACACAGAGGCCCATCAAGCGATATAGCCAGCCCCAGTAAATCTATCTACCCAACGCTAGGGTCACCTAGAAGTCACCAATTTAAGAACGTATAAAACGGTTACTTTATGGCTATCCCAATTGTTGTACGTTAGAGTTATGTGCATTGTATTACCTCTAATGAAGGGCGTAAATTCTCAGTTTACGACTGGCCCTTTACGAGGGAGGGAAATTGTAAAACACACGCTTTTCGCGTTACCCGTGTTTGTCACTCTACCTCGACAGAGTTCAGGCGGGCGCACACCGACTCAACACACACACACACACACACACACACACACACACACACACACACACACACACACACACACACACACACACACACACACACACACACACACACACACATACATGCGGAGGTGCACGTACACCCGCACACGCTGTTCTCATTACGCGGTGACTGGCCCTCGGAGAGGCCTCTGTCTGGGGCCCGTGCCCCGGGATCGTGAGAGCGCGGCCGTCTCGCGGCCCCCGTGCACTTGTGACATTTCACAGAGGGAGCCCAGGGCTCGCCGCGATACTGTGTGATCACCGCGCTCACTCACCGCTTTCTCTCTCCAAAAAACGAAACGTCCTCCCCTCCCTGACATCAGTACAACCACCAGCACCACCACTACTCCCCCCCTCCTACTACTCCCACACACACACACACACACACACACACACACACACACACACACACACACACACACACACACACACACACACACACACACACACACGCACACGCACACACACACACATACTGTATCACATAGCACGCACACAAACACACATGCACACACGCACGCATATGTACGTACTGTACATGCGGACACACACACACACTGTAAACACACACACACATGCACGCATGTATTTACGTACAGAGATAACATGGCACACACACACACTGTAAACACACACATACTGTAAACAAACACACACACACACACACACACACACACACACACACACACACACACACACACACACACACACACACACACACACACACACACACACACACACACACACACATACACACACAGACAACCACCACCATCACCACCACCTTCATCCCTACACCCCAGCCCCAATAACAGCCCTAATCCATGTTCCCCACAAATCTTCCCCTCCTGTGCTCTCTCGCTCGCACCTGGAGATTCGCATATGAAACCTAAGTCCGGGCCTGACCCCCTGCACTTTACTGCCATGGCTGAGCAGGGCCGGGTCTGGCCATTTTGGGGCCCTCGGCGAAATATTAACATGGGGCCCTCAAAAGTCATTGCATAGATATAGAATTCTGTGTTTTTTCTTAGATACATCTTTTATTACTTAACAAAAGTGTTGAGATCGATTTTTATTTTGATTACCTATTTTGTGTTGCAGGTGACAGTTGGGGCCCTAATGGAGGACATACTGTATTTGGTCAGTGCCCTGGGCAATTGCCTTGGTTTGCCTCATGGAAAGTCGGCCTCTGTGGCAGAGAGCTGTGAGGCTGTGCACGCCCGGACCTCACCACCCCTTTAACTAGACACGTCAGGAGCATGAAAGGAGAACTGCCGGAAGAGGTGAATGACTTCTGTGCACCATAAATGCAGCAGTATATCTCAGTCAGCGTTGTTGTCTTTTTTTTAAGGGCCCATTTGAAAAATGTTCTGGGAAAAAGTTGGGTTGCCTGAGTCCTATCAACTGGTCTTACACAACTCTGGAAGGGAATGTGTGTCTGCTGCCCTTTCCATGCTACAATATACAACATATTTTCCATCAGTCAGATTTCGTTATACATGTAAAAGCCTCAGACAGGACAAGTGTTTACATACAGTATCAGCAGCAGTATTGAATTTTGAGTAAAGGTGCATTACTTCTATCACATGCACATTGTTAGATGATCTTCAGAAACGGTTGAACTAGTGTTTCTCAACGGGGGCGCTACAGCTACAGCTTAGTTCCCATTTGGGGGCATTAGTCTATTTTATTTTTCAATACTTAGGGGGGGCGATGGCAGGCTTATGATGAGGTCAGGAGGTGTTAGAAGGCTTGTGATGAGGTCAAGGGGGCGTTTGTTCAAAAAATGTTGAGAACCACTCTGTTAAACCAACATGTTAAGAATGCAATATCAGTCCTATCAGAAATACTGTACGCTCCTGCATTTTGATGTAATGCATGTGCTACTATGGGTCTCTCTGGAGCCTCTGTTTTGGATGCCATCCCATTTGCTTCATCTGAGTGTTTTAATGGGCCATGTTCACATAAGACC
>NC_085878.1:33502832-33507832 GCF_034702125.1 Engraulis encrasicolus
TGTGGATGTTGAAATATGAAAGTACACGTGTCACAGTTGGCGAGAATGCTAACTGCTTTTCCCATCGAGCTTAACCGAGCCAGGCTGTGTGTGTGTGTGTGTGTGTGTGTGTGTGTGTGTGTGTGTGTGTGTGTGTGTGTGTGTGTGTGTGTGTGTGTGTGTGTGTGTGTGCGCGCGCCGTGTGTGTGTGTGTGTGTGTGTGTTTGTGTGTGTGTGTGCGTGCGTGCGTGCGTGCGTGCGTGCGTGCGTGCGTGCGTGCGTGCGTGTGTGTGTGTGTGTGTGTGTGTGTGTGTGTTGGTTTGTGTGTGTGTATGTGTGTGCTCGTGTGTGTGGGTGTGTGTTGTGGTGGTGGTGGTGGTGGCGGTGATGGTGGTGGGGTAGGTGATTTAACAGAAGCATGCTAAAATGATTATTTCCACATTAAATAGCCATTCCCGGAGTGACATGTCGACTGCCGTTTTCCACTTTGATATTAAGCACAATTGCTCGTCATAACAAATGAGCTGGATCCGGCGCGTGTTGCGCAGTTACAGAGCTGAATAGTAATGGGCCGGCCAGCCAGGCAACGGCTAGCTAGCGCAGCTACCGACCGCCAGCAGCTAACAGAAGCATAAGCATAAGCACCAGCAGCGCGCATTTAGCCATTAGCCTAAATCACCATGATGATGAACACACCACGTGTGTGTCCATCCAGGGCCGTTGACAGCTTTTGGCTGACTGGGGCCGAGACAAATTCATATGAAACACCCCCACCCCCAATTCTGGGCACCCACCTCATTTTTTCCCTGGGCATGGGACAAAGTAATGTGGAACACACACACACACACACACACACGCACGCACACACGCATACACACACACACACACACACACACACACACACACACACACACACACACACACACACACACACACACACACACACACACACACACACACACACATACACACATACACACACACAAATTGAAAGCACCCTGAATGAATGGTGATTATATTTATTTTAATCTTTTGTTGTGTGTGTGTGTGTGCTTTTTTCCTTTTGAAATATTTTGTCAGTTGGATAGTTTTGATATGTTAAGTATGAATAAAGTAGTGCCACAGGAAAAAAATGCACCATGAAAGGACACGCACACACACACTGACACGCGCACACACACACGCACACATGCACACACACACGCACACACACACGCAAACACACACGCGCGTGCACACACACACACACACAAACACACACACAGACACGCACACGCGCACAAAGACACACACACACAGACGCACACACACACAAACAGGCACACACGCACACACACACACACTCACACACTCACGCACACACACTCACAAACGCACGCAAACACACTCACACACGCATGCACACATACTCACACGCACGCACACACACACACACACACACACACACACACACACACACACACGCCAAGCACACACAAAGCTAACGAACTGACAGTCCTCCGCACATCATGCATTTGACTGAGAAACTCTTTCAAAGTGCAGAACAGAGAGGCGAAATGAGAGGGGACAGAAGCTGAGAGGAGGAGTGTGCACACTGCTCAAGAGGATCTGTGACATTATTGAAATAAAGAAATAAATGGAGAGGGGAACAGAAGAAAGCCTTGGTTAAAAAAGGAAAAGGGGAAAAAAAAAAACGTACGCAGTCCCATTTCATGCAAGTTCAGACAGAATAGTCTGCCATTATGTAAATAGAGGTTCAATAATGAATGCACTTCCCCTGCTTTTATTTGCTTTAAGCTTTCACTGGCACACACACACACACACACACACACACACACACACACACACACACACACACACACACACACACACACACACGCACGCGCGCACACACGCACACACACACACACACTCGCACACGCACACGCACACACACATGCAGAAGACACACACATACATACATACACACATGTACACAAACACACATACACACATTTGCACATGAGCACACAGCTCTCTCTCTCTCTCTCTCTCTCTCTCTCTCTCTCTCTCTCTCTCTCTCTCTCTCTCTCTCTCTCTCTCTCTCTAACACACACACAGACACACACAGACACACACACAGACATTGGCACTGTGCTAGACACAAATTAGAGAAACGTTTTAAAGGAAATATTCAAAGAGATGCCGGCTGCCGGAATATCAGTTATTATTTTTGATGTTGCAATTTCTGACACTTTGATGCAATCAGTGAGTAGCCGCAGCATCCAAACCCTCTCCAGGGAGGGAGCTGTCAGGCTCTGGAAGGCTGGTGGGTAGATAATTATCCGAGATCAAACCTCGCTAGTTAGTAGGCAGGAGCGGGAGGCAAATGCCAAAAACCAGCCAATGTTTCGCAAACGCTTGTTCAAGGATATCCTAATTGCTATAAGTGGTTCCTTCAGGACTGGCACTTCAAAAAGCAAGCACTGCCTGCCGCATGATGTCACTGCTCCTGCTCCTGCCTGTACAACCCCCCCCCTCTATCTCTCTCTCTCTCTCTCTCTCTCTCTCTCTCTCTCTCTCTCTCTCTCTCTCTCTCTCTCTCTCTCGTACTTACGTACGTATGGCTTCACAATGAGTGAATTAGGGAAGAGGGCTCAACTCACAACACAGACACACACACACACACACACACACACACACACACACACACACACACACACACGCACCATAGAGAGTACAGGGTCGCTCTCCGTCTCTCTCTCTCTCTCTCTCTCTCTCTCTCTCTCTCTCTCTCTCTCTCTCTCACACACACACACACACACACACACACACACACACACACACACACACACACACACACACACACACACACACACACACACACACACACACACACACACACACACACACACACACACACACACACACACACACACACACACACACACACAGACTGTACCAAATTACCAGATGATTACAAAACGTAGTGAGTAGGCCAATGCATCCATTCCCAATTCACATCCTCTTGTACTACTGTACTGTATTGTACTGTACTGTACTGTACTGTACTGTACTGTACTGTACTGCACTGCACTGCACTATTGAGTACAGCATTCTTGACACACAGAGCATCCATCAGCTTCCTCTCAGTCTTAGGAAGGAGGCTGTCATGCAGCTTATCTCTCCCTCCCTGTCTTCATCTCTCTCCCTCTCTCTCTCTGTCTCAAGCCCTGTTTACAAAACGCAACTTCACAGGCGAGGACACAGTGCAAAGGGATGTCGGCTATTTGTGGACTGTTTGTGGTGTCGTTCCGACAAATTGTTCATCATAGTGGAGCGCTGGGTCAGGACGCACAGGCCTCAGACTCAGGGCTGGACTGAGACCAAAAAATAACCCGGGCATTTTTGGCTCACCGCAAACTGGCCCATCACCGCACTATTTCCTGCTTGACTCGTTACACTGTATACATGTATATTGAAGATGGACCAGTGGCCATCCCCATGTAAACTGAGGACCAGTATCCTGATAAACCAGACTAAATGTGAGATTAAATGTATAATTTAGTCTGGCCCCGATGAATGACACATCGGAAGATTGTTGATGGACACAACCTGCTTTGCATCCAAAGATTCAAAACAAATCAAAACAAGTCTCCTGCTCTGTGATTGGTCTGCCAGATTCAGGGGATTGGGGCATTGTCCGGGGCTAGACCCACTCACAGGCAAAAATAATTTTGGCCACTGGTGGGTTTGGCCAGTTTACTAGGCTAGAGGGCCAGTCCATCTGAAAACAAACAAACAAACAAACAAACAAACAAACAAACAAACAAATAAACAACAGAATCGGCCCCGAGATTGCTGGACCACCTGGAAAATGCCCTGTTTACCAGATGACCAGTCCAGTCTCTGCCTCAGCACCAGCACAACCATCTTATTCACTGACCTTTCGCTAATAGGCTCCGACAACTCTCCACTCTGCCTCCGTGCTCAGATCCTGATTGATCCAAAGCACTCGCTTCCCTGCTAGAAAACACATGGCGATGTTGCTTAAAAAAAATAAAAAAATAAAAATAAAAATAAAAAAGCGAGAGACGAATATTAAAGATGACTTAATAAATAAAATAAAATCCTTCCCCTGAACGTGTTCAGTCTAGTAGCTCGTATGCGTGTCTCTTATGTATAAAACATCACAAAAACATACACATCAGTCGAGGAGCTTACAGGAAATGTGACATTTTCAAAACATTTTCTCCCGTTCTTGTTTGCAATTATGAGACAGATGTGAATGAAAGGGAAAAACTCCGAAATTCACGCCCTAAGTAGAGGTTGCATCTATCATTTTAAAATGTCAGTTTCTACTTTGAACCCTGGTTATTTTCTGTGAGGGATCCACTGTTTTCAGGGTCAATGACCAAAGATGTATTCACCGTAAAAGAGAAGAAAGAGGCATTCACCACGAAGCCTAAAAAGTGAAGTCAAATAAACTGACCCCGCCAATGAATAAAACACACCCACCCAAAACAATTCTTCTCATCGTCCACGCCCAAGGAAAGCGGCAATAAAAGATGAAGCAAAATATCTCCTTTCTCAAGCTGAAGGATAGAGGAGGTCATTCTTTTATGTAAAGGAGGAGTTCAAGTGAGGAAAGACAATGACTGAACCGCACTAGCAAACGTTAGCATAACAAAAGCTTAGCCAAGTTATGCTAAACTAGGGAATCTCATAGCACTGAGGCTATATATTTCAACGAGGCAGTGTAAGCCTCGCCATAACTACTGCTGTTCTGTCTACTCAATTCAGTATACACCCCATACACAACCTAACTACCCCCAACTATAGCCTCCCTTGTGGTTGTGTGTGCGTGAGTGCATGCAAGTATTTGTGTGTGTGTGTGTGCATGTGTGTTTATATATATGCCTTTGTGTGTGTGTGTGTGTGTGTGCAACTGTGTGTGTTTGTGTGCGTACGTGCATGCATGTGTGCCTGTGTGTGTGTGTGTGTGTGTGTGTGTGTGTGTGTGTGTGTGTGTGTGTGTGTGT
>NC_085878.1:33512832-33515332 GCF_034702125.1 Engraulis encrasicolus
ACACCAACATCCTTTGGACCGAGATCATAACACCAATTCATTAACTGTTGGCAGCCGTCTTATTCTGATTTTCAATAAACTCCCTAAACCTAATAGAGACTACTTATGAAAGCCTACCGTACAGTACCCTCGTCGCACACACTGGCACGCGTTCAAGCGACATATGCTCACGTAATCTCTTAAAAAGCATGATCCCCTTCCAAATTTAATTACGTAATAGCGCAGACTCAGTCATAGTGCCGACGCAGCACTGCTTCGTCCGGCCCAGCCCAGCCCAACCCAACCCAGCTCAGCTTGGTCGGTCTGATTTCTTTATTTTAGAGCAGTGTTTCCCAACCAGGGGTACGTGTACCACTAGGGGTACGCGAGCACACTGGAGGGGGTACTTATTACTACCGTAATAATAGCAAATATATGGGGCATAGTCACATTGGGATAGAGAAAGAGATACAGAGCATGAATTAAGGGGTATGTATGGCACAACAAAAAGGCTTAAGGGGTACGCAAGACAAAAAAGGTTGGGAACCACTGTTGTAGAGTACCGACCACCAATCTGCACTTTTGAACAACAGGCGTTTAAACCCTCTGTGCAGTGTGCTGCTACAACATCCGTAAATCTTTTCTATGTCGTTGGCTCTCCTGGTGTTGAATACAGTATGCGGCAGTAAATACTGTATGTTCTGTCTGCTCTGATTCTGTGTGTTTGTATACATGGTAAAAGCTATGCATGCGTGGAAGCCACTAAGACAGAGCAGAGAGTCCAGACAATGGATGATTTGAAATGAAAACAAATGGCATTCACACTCTTGGTTATTTTGACATAATTGTTAAACTAAAGGTGAAAATGGGTTCCTGGACTGGCTGGTTAGGGATGGGCATAGACAGGGCAGAGTTTAACATGCTAATCAGAGTCCGAGTCAGTGCCCCAGAAGAATAGAAATGCCAACTGTTTGATTAAAAAAACAGAACCATAAGCTCAGTGGTGGTCTACAGTATGTGAATGTCATGGCTGCTGGTTGCCAAAAAGGAAAGAACTGTGGAGTGTTCAGCTGAAAAACACTGATCTCTGTGGAGAACTGATAAAAGGCTGCTTAGAGAACAGATTCATTAAGTCCCCCCTTTTTGTCCCCTCTTACTCCCGATATGATACAATAGCACTGAGAAAGAACTAAGCATGCTCTCTCTCTCACACACACACACACACATGCGAAGAAACACACACATACACACACTCTCCACCCACGCGCCACATGCATATGCAGACATATACGGATATATAAAGGAAACAGCAGGCCTCTTTTCAACCATTCCAGGTCACCTTTTCTAGGAGAATCGATAAATCCTGGGAACAAACTGTCTTTTATTTAAGCCCTTTAGCAGGGTCTTGCTCTCTCTGGCGACTTTACACTGCCGACCATGTGCTTGGCACGCTAGTGATAACACTCCCCCAGCACAATGGCTTAATCTCTGTGGCACAGGTAGCACAGGGATTGTCTTGGGTGCGCACCCTGCCGATGCCCAGGTTTGCCATGGCATTAGAACACGGAGCATTCCATTGTGTTTCTACCAATGAATTAAGCAGGATTTTAACTGGGACTAGATTTGTGGGAGAAAAAAAGACATTTCTTTTTTTTCTCCCCCAAGATAAATAAATTGGACCAAATAAATTGGGGAAGCTTTTTCCTTTTTCAAAAACTCTTGCTCTAATCAGGAAGAGAACTACTTAAGATTACAACTTGTGATTTATTCCTTTTGCAAAGCGAGGAGGGGAGCAGAAGTTAAGCTTTTCAGGAAGGAGCATATTGTGCAGCGTCGACTGCCGATACTCCAATATAAGATGGCTTACTTGCCAGAAGTATTTACGGAGACAAATCAGATCTTCGTGTTGAATAAATAAACGAAACTGTAGGGTGCATTGTTTGTAGATTATATATTCAGGTCACCCAGGGAAATCTTTTAATTTTTTAATCTGGGCAGATGTTTGTTTTCGGCAAAAAAAAAAAAAACTTGCAGAAGTGCATCCTCCAGACAAACATTAAAAGCATTCCTAAGTAGTTGAGTTACTCTCAGAGAAAATACCTCAAAGCGGTTCAGATAATACACAATCGTTTTTGTGGATTGAAGCACAATCTCTCTCACACTTCCTTTTCAGATAAGTGCTTCCATTGACAAGACCTGGCATCCTCCCCTTATCTCACAAACACTTGATGCCAGGAACAGGGCACATTCATAAGTCTTTCAAGACGGGAATGGTAATATATATCCGATTAATCGCAACAAGCCAAAATGTGGCAACTACAATAGTTTTGTGACTCTGAGGTAAAATAACACTGAACAAAACAACATTGTAAAAATGTTATTTCACTTCGAGTAGTGGAACTATTGATAGAAATGGAACATTTTTTAAAGGGACTCTTGAGCTTTCTACTAAGTATGTTTGAGTTTTGCTCGTTCGCTCTCTCTCTCTCTCTCTCTCTCTCTCTCTCTCTCTCTCTCTCTC
>NC_085878.1:33525332-33530332 GCF_034702125.1 Engraulis encrasicolus
CCCATAATGCACCTTAAATAACATTCCGAGCCTGGGAGCTGGGAGTCGGGAGCCGTCGGGAGCTGCGTAGCGAGGCCGCCGGAGTGCTTTGGTCAGTGCATCGGTCAGGCAGGTACGGGTAGAGGTGGAGAGGGTGTGGTGGAGTGGAGTGGAGTTGGAGGGAGTGAGGGTGGGTGACAGAGGTAGCTTCCGAGCAGGGAACCCGAGAGGAGAGGGGGGGTTGAACAAAGGGGTCAGTTGTCCCAGGCCCAGAGAGAGGGGGAGCCCAGATTTGGGTTATCATTGAGTATGTATTGAATGGGTCGGGGGGCGGTGGGGCGGGGGGCTTCCCAATGACTTGAGGGCCAGCAAAAGCTACCAGAGGCCCTTGGCGTTGGTCAGTCAGGTAGAAGTGGTGTGGGTGGAATCAGTTATGCTGACAGGGGGAGACAAAGGGCTCACTTGTCCCGGGCCCAGGTAGAGAGGGGGCCCAGAATCGGGTCCTCATTACATTGCATGTGTTGGGTAATGGGGCCCTTCACATGACTTTGTCCCGGGCCCAGCCAAAGCTGTCAGCAGCCCTGGGGTGAATGGAGTGGAATCAGACGGAGTAAGGGTGGGTGAGTAACCGAGGCGAGGACTAGCATCCGAGCCCCGTCGACGGGTACCGTAGGTTGGGTGGGTGGGTGAGGTGGTGAGGTCTGACTGGAAAGCTGAGTAGCTGAGCGGCAGAGTGGCGGCTGGCTGGATGGTGAAAGCAGCCAAAGGTCAGCTTGACCCCTGTGTGCGAGCAATGTCGGCCTCATTAAACCTTAAGATGTACAAAGAGGCCCCAGAGCTCTCGGGCGCCGCGACCTCCAAGGATTAAGGTGAGTAGTCTCCCACCTCCGAGGGGGCAGCAGAATCAGAGATTAAGGCCCCGTCAAGACCTGCGGAAAGACTATCGCCCTGAAAGGAAAGAAAAGAAAACCTGGTGGCGGGTCGAGGTGAGGTGAGGGTAGGGCAAAGGTAGGGCAAGCAAGAGGAACCAAGAGAAAGGAAACCAAAGCGAGAAAGAAGGAAAGAAAGAAAAGAAAAGAATGAAAGAAAGGAAAACAGAGAGGGTGAAAAAGAAAACAGAGGACAAAAAGCATTTGAAAGCGACACCCTTCAACACCGTCGCTGTCAACGCAGCAACCCCTCACCCCTGAGGAGAGGGGGAACAGAGAGAGAGAGAGAGAGAGAGAGGAGGGCTGACCAAGAGGGGAAAGAATGTGGCAGGTTTTAACCTAAAGCCATGATTTGCCTTTGCACAAACAACAACAACATCAACAACAATGGCGGGCAGGTTAGCCCTGCGCTGCGCACACAAGCTAGACAATGAGTGCTAGGGCTCCTCGTAGCATCTCATTATAGTTAATGAGGGCCCTGTGTTTACAATGTGTATCTGTGTAGGCCTAGCGCTGTTTACCTGTCCCCGCTGCTAAATGGACATCACTCAGGAGCCGCTAAGACAAAGGCACATTTGTTTATCCAGCCCCTCTGTCGCTATGGCAGTCTCTCTCTCTGTCTATTTGCCTCTGTGTCTGTCTCTGTGTCTGTCTCTCTCTCTCTCTCTCTCTCTCTCTCTCTCTCTCTCTCTCTCTCTCTCTCTCTCTCTCTCTCTCTCTCTCTCTCTCTCTCTCTCTCTCTCTCTCTCTCTCTCTCTCTCTCTCCCTCTCTCTGTGTGTGTCTCTCTCTCCCTCTCTCTTTCTCTGTCTCTCTGTCTTGCTCTCTCTCTCTCTCTCTCTCTCAATCTCTCTCTCTCTTTCTCTCTCTCTATCTCCCTCTCTTTCCCTCTGTCTCTGTCGCTGTCTGTCTCTCTCTCTCTCTCTCTCAATCTCTCTCAATTCAAATTCAAAAGGTGCTCTCTCTCTCTCTTTCTCCCCCCAGCCCCCCCCCTCTCTCTCTCTCTTCGCCATTGACAGTCCAATGAAAGACCCAGAAGAGCTACCACTCCCGAAAATCTCTTGTTTACTTCCCTAAAAAATTTGTCAGTTTACTCTTTCATTCTTTCTCATTTTGCGCTCTCTCTGTCTACCCCCCCTCCCTCCCCTCTCTGTCTCTGTCTCTGTCTCTCTCTCTCTCTATTATCTCTCTCTCTCTCTCTCTCTCTCTCTCTCTCTCTCTCTCTCTCTCTCTCTCTATGTCTCTCTCTCTCTCACACACACACACACACACACACATACGCACATGCATGCACACACACACACGCACGCACATATGCACACACACACACACACACACACACACACACACACACACACACACACACACACACACACACACACACACACACACACGCACACACACACACACACACACACACACACACACACATACACACACACACACACACACACACACACACACACACACACACACACACACACACTGAACAAAGTTCAATAAATCATGCCAAAAAGCTTAAGGTCCACTAAAGGGCCGTTGACAGTATAATGTCACAATTTGCACCAATTGAGATGCAGGCACTGAAATGGTTATTAGTGCTTCTTGTGTCCAGTTTAGGGGAATGGGATGTGTGTGTGTGTGTGTGTGTGTGTGTGTGTGTGTGTGTGTGTGTGTGTGTGTGTGTGTGTGTGTGTGTGTGTGTGTGTGTGTGTGTGTGTGTGTGTGTGTGTGTGTGTGTGTGTGTGTGTGTGTGTGTGTGTGTGCGTGTGTATGTGTGTGTGTGTGTGTGTATGTGTGTGTGTGTGTGTGTGTGTGTGTGTGTGTGTGTGTGTGTGTGTGTGTGTGTGTGTGTGTGTGTGCGTGTGTGCATGCAAGTGTGTGTGTGTGTGCGCGCGTGTGTGTGCATGTGTGTATGTCTGTGTGAGTCCAGCAAACTATTTATCCAGTCAGGTGCTGGGGTCAGCGTAAATAAGCGCTTAGCCCCTGTCACTCTCGGCCACTCTGCGTGCAGCTGGAACCAATCAGTCATTGTGAAAAGGCCACACCTGGGACTTGGTGATGGGGAAAACATCACAGCGGCTACACTCACTTACAAGTGTGGGAGTTCAAAAAAGAAAAAAGGGGGAGTCAGAGAGAGAGAGAGAGAGAGAGAGAGAGAGAGAGAGAGAGAGAGAGAGAGAGAGAGAAAGAGAGAGAATGGAAGAGATGGAAGTCTTATTTTGGGTTCCTCTATCTCTGTTATCTCTCTCCCTCCCTCTGTCCATCTCTCTGTCTCTCTTTTCTCGTCCTCTCTCTCTCTCCCTCTCTCTCTCTCTCTCTCTCTCTCTCTCTCTGTCTATCCATCTCTCTCCTCTCTTTTCTCCTCTTTCTCCAAATATCTCTTCCTTTTCCCGTTATCTCTCTCTCTCTCTCTCTCACTCTCTCTCTCTCTCTCTCTCTCTCTCTCTCTCTCTCACTCTCTCTCTCTCTCTCTCTTTCCTTTTCTCACTCCTTCCCTGACTCCGTCTATGGCTTGCTCTCTTTCTGAGACAACATGAGTGAGAGTCGCTCACCTGAGAGCCAGGACTTGTGGGTGACAGCAAATCAGGAGGGCTTATGGGGTGTAACATCACCCCCCTCGCACGGCCACATAACTCCTCCTGCTGACAGGCCCTTGGGGGGAGAAGTGCCTCTCACACACACACGCACACGCACACATGCATGCGCACGGACGCACTCACACACGCGCGCATACACACACAATCATAAGCTGTATCTCTCTCTCTCTCTCTAACACACACACACGCACACACGCACGCACGCACGCACGCACGCACGCACGCACGCACACGCACACACACACACACACACACACACACACACACACACACACACACACACACACACACACACACACACACACACACACACACACACACACACACACACACACACACAGGCTGCATCATTCCTTCTCCACCTTGTGTTTTCCTCCAGAGGGAACACAAGTGGTCAGCTACTTAAATGTAATATATTGCTCCTAATTCAATGTGAAAAGATAATGCAAAAATATTTCATAGTCACATAACAGACATACAGGACATGGTACAGTACGACATGCAGTAAAAAAATTAAACTCAAAAGAAATCTGCCAACTCATCAATAGTACATAAGACATCCAGTACTTTGCATTGGTATGTGAAGTTACCGCGTCTAACAATAGATAAGGGTAACATTAAAATTAAAGTTCATATTCGTTAGACTGTATTCATTTTAATGACAAACATATTTTTGTTCACTGTTTGTAACGTATCCTCCAGACTTCAAGGCAGGTTCATTCTAAGGTGTGATTATATAGCCACTGTATGTTTGGGTATATGAGTATGCATCTGCAGCGTTAAGCTGTAATTTGACTGCAGCTTCAGTTCTCCGCATCTGCATGTCTCAAAAACCAGGGGTGGGTCTAGCCATTTTGGAGCCCTAGGCGAAATATGCCTATGGGGCCCTCAAAAGTCATTCTTTACCACGTACCAAAATTAAGGGTCACCAATTGGCATGGAAGGAGCATTATTTTGGTGTTTTGTCTCGTATATACCTTGAACAGGCCCGTCACTAGGTTTGAGAGACAGGGAGGGCTTAGCCCCAGAGGAAGAAAATGCGCGCCGAAAAATGTTCAGCTCACCTAAGGTTTTGTCTATGAATTCATTATTTTAAGAGCAAAGATATCCCGCACACTGTCCATTCCACCAACAAAATTCAATACATTGTTTCGGTCATCCGACCTTCTTCATGTTGTATTAAAGTTTGTTGGTGGAATGGACAGTATGCAGGATTTCTTTACACTTGAATGACAACCCCACTGGGATAATATCCTACGCACCTGCCCACCTACAGAGGTGTGCAAAAGCGTCTTCTTCAACAATTATTTTAAGAGCACCATACCGATTTTTAAACACTAGTTACAGTGATTTTTTTTTTTAATTCACATTTTAATGAACATTCCTTATATGTAAGCTAAAAAAACCTTTTAAAATGTTTCAACTGATGAATATTATGTAGGCCCTACGGAAGTTGAAATGATTAGATAAAAATGCAGAGAGCATAATTTACAC
>NC_085878.1:33535332-33537832 GCF_034702125.1 Engraulis encrasicolus
CACACACACACACACACACACACACACACACATGACACATCTATTAAATATTTCAGCGTCCGTAGATGAATGTAAAGGATAAATAAGCTGAGCCAATTAGAGACGTGGGGGATGCTAAGCACTGCTCATCTTCCTTGTTCAAATTATGGCCCTTATTTTTGAAATACCATGCGACACGCTGTGATGGCGAGGCAGGGTGCGACGGGGCCTGGAGGAGGACCTTGCAGTGTAGGGGGAGGGGGGAGGGCTGCCACGTGTGTCCACAGATAGCAGCTCCTCAGTGGGCATCGTCGACCAGCGTTGGGGGGGGCTATACTGCTGAGCTCCTGTAACCCTGCAGGAAAGATGTCAACAAACATATAAAAATATACCAAAAAAAATATCCTCATTCAAAATGAACTATAGGCAGGGACAGCAATATAAGCACACGCATACACTGTACTTGCAGGCACACAGGCACACATAAACGCACATACATACACACACACACGCACACACACACACACGCACACACACACACACACACACACACACACACACAAACACACACACACACACGCACGCACACACACGCACACACTAAATGAATAAGACCTAAAACGGTCTTTCTCTGTGAAATTCATTTTTATTTGTTTCCATTTCATTGAATAATGTATGACTCACAGAATAGCTGAGAGAATTATAATTTGCCCTATTAATTCAACATATATTTTTTAAAGGATTCCATTATATTTCTCAATTGTTCTTAAATTCAATATTAAAATATCTAATCAAACACTGTGGAGGGGAGAACAAAGGGCTAGCAGTTCAAAGAGCCAAGCGTTTGCGATGAAGGCTTTGAGCTCCACAAGGCCAACTTATACTGTAGCTTGCATCATGAAATAAACAACAACAAAAACGAAGAAATTACACAAAGGCCTCCGCGCCACATCAAGGCAAAGGACAAAAAGGCACAAAAAATAAAAACGGAATGGAGAATAAGCGAGGCGACAATGGCACTTATTGCCTCTGAAATTACTGTTTCCTCCTCACCATTCATGCTTACCATGAAGCTTGTTTTTAAACATAATGAATGTATGCAAATATGTATTATTGAGAAGAAGGCATCAACAAGAGGAAAACAACCACTGACGCCCACTCCATAACATAAAAAAAAGACGATGAAGAAGAAGAAGAAAGAAAAAAAGCTACGGGCTTCAGTTCTAATAAAAGACCTGCCCTTCAATGCAGCTTTGGTGTCCTACAAAATTACCATATGAGAGAGTATCTATGGCTCTACAAAATTTCTGTGTGTTTCCATGAAAGTTCAGTCCGCGCCTGTGATGGAACAAAATTAAAAGCCTGCCTCACTTGTTGCATGCAATTAAGCCCTTGCGAGAGACAGCCAGGGCAGTTTAACGTTTCATAGGGCCGTAATTATTCCTTAACTGTTAGAAAGTACTGTCCCCTAGGAACCAATTACTTGAAAAGCGCTCATCACACATGAGATATATACAAACAAATCCTTCAAGCACAAAGTAAATGTTTAAACATTAAAAGGGGGTGAGAACAGGAAGCCGTAGCAATCAGTATTTTTTCCCTCTTTTTTTTTCTTTTTAGCGGCGGAGCTAATTACCAATAAGAGCGGCAGGCCTGTTGTGTTAGATAATTATGACACCGACTCGCGCACCTCAAAGAGAAGGGGCCCTCTAGCTGGCTGTAATGTGGAGCTGATGATCAGGGAGAGGAGTAATCAAGCGCTAACACGCGGGGGCTAGCGCAGGGCTGCCAGGGAGCTGACAGCGCTACACCAGAGGCTTATCGATGGCGCCCGACCGCCCGCACTCGCTCTCTGCACTCACTCGCGACTATAATGGCCGGGCCTCTGCTATGCAGGACAGTTTGTTTCGCCTAATCGATCCTCCTTTATTTATTTTTTTCTTTCCCATATTATACGCTCAACTCCCAACTCTCCCCCACACACACCCTCCTTTCTTAATCTTCGGCGATGCCGACAGATAGTTAGCAGTAGCGGCAGGCATACATATCAGTAGTTGGCCTTGTCCATTGTTATCGTTGTGAATGTGATTTACTTTTTTTATTTTGTGCAAACACCCTCTGCTGTTGAACTGTTGAAAGACTACCCGTGCAGCAGCAGCAATCGCAGGAGCTGAAGAAGATAAATATTGATCCGAGGCTCGGTTAAGAAGATGGCCTGATTTAAGAGCCTTGGTTGTGGTGGGTGGGGGTCTGTGTGTCGGTAAGGGGTGGGTGCAGGGTGCTGAATGGGTGGGTGAATGGGTGTCAGATAAAAAACGAAAAGGAACGAGGAAGAATAAGTCAAGAAGCCACCCTTTTTATTCAAAATAAACACCTGTACTCCCTGATCCGGTCTGTCAGCATAAATAATCAAACATTCAAAAATGAGAATTTCACAGGATTTTTTTGAGTGGGGCCTCTCCCAAGACTATAACCAGTCCAGACACCTTGGCCAATGGTGAGAGCCCTGAAACATTACTTC
>NC_085878.1:33545332-33550332 GCF_034702125.1 Engraulis encrasicolus
AGAGAGAGAGAGAGAGAGAGAGAGAGAGAGAGAGAGAGAGAGAGAGAGACACACACACACACCTCACCGGAGAGACAGCAAAGGAAGGAGGAAAGGAAAGGAGTGGGAGGGGAAGAAAGAACAGGCAGCAGAAGAGAGAGTTGGAGAAAGAGAGAGTTGGAGAGAGAGAGAGTGAGAGAGAGCGAGAGAAAGAAAAGAAGACAGAGGGAGAGGGAGAGATGGAAGACATGAAAGGGGGGTAGAGAGAGTTTGAACTACTTTTTCCGAGCTCCCGCCCCTCCAAAAGCACCCCATAATTATTTTCTACAGTAACAGGTAAACCCGAAACCTGCAGAAGCCCCGGCTATACGTGAACCAGGCAAAATGACCAATTACACTAAACACAGTGTAGATGACAGCTTTAATTTCCTCAAGGAGAGGTTGATAAACAAACAGAAGTAATAGCCAGAGTGCGCCAAGCAGAGCAGAGCAGAACCCAGCAGAGTAGAGCAGTGGTCTGGCTATCAAAGCTATCCTCCGGTTGTTTTCTTTGATTAGGTGCCAAGGCCCAGACACCCTGAACTGTTTAAAAACTATTTCAAGTTTCCAATGTAAACCCAAATGTGGAGCACCGGTGGGGCTTATAGTCAGTACTGCTAAACAAGGGAGGACTAACAGGTATGTTGTCCCGGGCCCAGGAAGAGAGAATACGGGCCCATATTTAACTGTATTGAGAGCCCTTTCGTATGATTTTGCCCCTGCTTATGCTAATGCACCTCTGAACACAGGGAAGTCGACAGAGAGGACTCACTTGTCCTGGGCCCAGGGAGAGAGGGGCCCAAAAATGGATCCTCACTGCATTTTATTCATTGGGTTTGGGGCCCTTTCAGATGTCTTTGTCCCGGGCCCAGGCAAAGCTGTCTGTACCACCCACAAAGAAAAGGGAAAAGGAAGAGAGAACATTGCTGAGGGTCTTCTGCCAGAGAGAGTAGAGAGAGAGAGGTTCCATTGGCCCATTGTTTCCGGGTTCTATTATTGCAAGGGGGAGGGGGGGGTAAATCCCCCTTTAGGCAGACCTAGGCAGACCTAAGGACTGTTCTATTCAATGCTAGGAGTATTATGACACGCTCCTTTAGGCAGACCGGAACCTGGTCATGTTAGGTGCCCATAGCAACCTATTACATTGGCATATCTCTATATACTTAAAGAATCTCTGCTTCTGCCGTGACGCTATGCAAAAGACAACCCCAGCTCACAGGCCAGATAATGTCCCTTTTGTTAATCAAACCCTCGGCAATCGGAAGATGAAAGCCATTTAACACTAGACTGCACAAGAAATGATTCTACACGCACAGATATCTGACTGCTAAAAGTGCTCGTAATCAGGAGCAAGGCCGACACAGTTGCTGAAACGTATTAAAAATGTTCGTATAATTGTCTCATCAGATGAGATCAAATGTCCATATGATGAAACAGCGTTTTACTGTGGCATATGGTTGCATTTTCCCTCATCTGTTTTACTTTTTCTCATCTCTTTTCAAAGGACAGTTTTTTTTAGCCACTCAAGCTGTTGCCTTTTTAAAAAAATTAAATAATAAAATAAAAAAGAAAATATCTGGCAACTGCTGGTGTGTCACTTTGGGCTAACATGTCCTTAGGAAAAGATAGGATAACAGCACATGTTTCCACAATGTCATTATATGCAGGTCTATTTCAGGAGTTCACAAGCGGGTGATGGACAGTTCATCATATGCCGACAGGTCAGTGGCGTACTTACAAACGTCACCAGTAAAAGTGCCAACACCCAACATCTTTTTCCCTTCTTTCCTCTTTTGTTCTGACAGTAGTTGTTATAAAAATACAGTATATCGGAGAAATAACTATATTAGGCCCCCAGCATGACCCACGCCACCGGAAACAGACCAAATCCTGTTACATCAGCAGGGGGTGAAGGTGGCCGTTAACTGGCAGGGAATGTGTGTGTGGTGTGTGTGTGTGTGTGCAGTACACACAGACACAGACACAGACACAGACACAGACACAGACACAGACACAGACACACACACACACACACACACACACACACACACACACACACACACACACACACGCACACGCACACACACACACACACGCAGTACACACACACGCAGTACACACACACGCAGTACACACACACGCAGTACACACACACACACACACACACACACACACACACACACACACACACACACACACAGACACACAGACACACACACACACACATGCGCGCACGCGACTGCACTATCAGATCCAAATCTGGGTGTGATGAAGATCAGGAAGTGATCTATGCGCTGGACGCAGGCCTGATGTGGGTTCATGTCACTGCTGCACATCGAGCAGAGACAGGGCTGCTGACAGCTTCTGACGGACCCCGGGCAAAACCATCTGAAAGGCCTCCTCCACTCAATTCATGCCCCCCTCCAGGGCCACTGCTAGACATTAGCAGAGTACGCAGAGTGCTTAGGGCACCAACCGGTGCTTGGGGCACCAACCACTTTGCCCCCAAAATTGGGGCCTCTTAAATTGAGATTGAGAAAACAATGTCATGAAAAAAAGTTATTACATTACAAAACATATATTTATTAGTTAGTAGATCTTTATTATTATTATTATTATTATTATTATTTAATTATGAGGGGGCCTCCTGACCAGTTATGCTTAGGGCCTCCAAAACCTTAGCAGCGGCCCTCTGCCCCCTCTCCCCTCCCGGGGCCCTGGACAACTGACCCTCTTTGTCCCCCATCTGTCGACGTCCCTGACCAGGGTGGACCAGAGGAACAGCGGGTCCCAGAGGCCTACCAATGAAGCCCAGTGATATGAGAGCGTGTTGGTGTTGGCAGGGGCGTTTTACAGGGGGGTGAAATGCGACTGAATCACCAGGGCCCCATGTACTATATATGGGGCCCACATAGTGTCTGATTTATGTAGATATATCACTGTGGGCAGAGATGCTGACAGCTTTGGCTGGGCCCGGGACAAAGACCTCTGAAAGGTTCCCCAAATTCAATCAATATAATCATGAGATCCAATTCTGGGCCCCCTCTCTGACTGTGGGGGTCCAATGGGGCTCGTTGTACATACAGTAAGGCCAAAAACTTGCTGCTACGCCCCTGGTATGGGTGTTGGTGTGGCCAAGGGACAGTGTCAGTGCCGCCGGCCCGGCGTCCAAAGACAACAGCCAGCAGCAGGCCGAAACAGCAGGACCACTTCCCCTCTCCCTGCTCTGCCTCTCTGATGTGTCGGTGAACACACACACACACACACACACAAATATACGCACACACGCACGTACAAACGCACTCACGCACAATAACACACACAGAGACACACACACACATGTGTGCACACACACATTCACACACACATTAATTTCACCCTGACCTGGAAAGTACGCATTTCCTATTACATACAGACACATACACACGTGCATAGATACATGTGCATGCATGCACGTACGCACGCACGCACGCACGCACGAATGCACACACACTAAACCTCACAAAACTCACACACTGAGACAGGGACACAAACAAGATGCAGAGGCATGGATACGCGCGCGCACACAGACACACACACACACCAGTACATACAGCAAAAGGGCACACAAAAAAACTTTGATGTAGACTTTGTCGTGGTGAAGAGACACACATTTACATGGACACACATACAGAGGCAGAGGCACATCTGCTCCCTGTCACGTACACACACACACTCTCTCTCTCTCTCTCTCTCTCTCTCTCTCTCTCTCTCTCTCTCTCTCTCTCTCTCTCTCTCTCTCTCTCTCTCTCACATAAACACACACACGCACACACGCACACACGCACGCACAAACGCGCATAAGCACACACACACACATGCCCGCACACACACACACACACACACACACACACACACACACACACACACACACACACACACACGCACGCACGCGCACACACACACACACGCATGCCCGCACACACACACACACACACACACACACACACACACACACACACACACACACACACACACACACACACACACACACACACACACACACACACACACACACACACACACACACACACACACACACACACACACACACACACACACACACAGGCACAGATGTACACCTACCCTAGACCTCTGATACGCATACTGTATGAGTGGCTGTTTCGGCATTCATAAATTACTCAGCAGGGGGTGGAAGCAGTCCAAATACACATGAAAGCTATATGGAGAGAAGAGAGGAGAAGAGAAGAGGGCCGACCATCGACCCAGACGAGGATGGGGCAGTGGGTAGTGTGTGCATATGTTAGGGCATGTGTGTGTGTGTGTGTGCATGTGTGAGTTTGTGTGCGTGTGTGTGCATATGGATGTGTTTGTGTGTGTGTGTGTGTGTGTGTGTGTGTGTGTGTGTGTGTGTGTGTGTGTGTGTGTGTGTGTGTGTGTGTGTGTGTGTGTGTGTGTGTGTGTGTGTGTGTGTGTGTGTGTGTGTGTGTGTGTGTGTGTGTGTGTGTGTGTGTGTGTGTGTGTGTGCATGTTCATGTGCTCGTGAGTGTGCGTGTGCGTGTGCGTGTGCGTGTGCGTGTGCGTGTGCGTGTGTGCATGCGTGTAGGCGTCCATGAATCCGTGCGATATGAACATATGAACATGTGCAGTCGTCCATGTATGACTGTATGCAGATCTGCTGTATGCTGTTCCACATGTAAGAGTAAGTGTGTAAGTCTGTCCATGTGCATAGTCCATGTGTACTCTTCCTTTTTATAACTGCACTGTACACTGTCTTCCATATGTAAGTGTATTGTAGTGTATTGTAGTGTAGTGTAGTGTAGTGTAGTGAAGTGTTTTGTGTGTGTGTGTGTGTGTGTGTGTGTGTGTGTGTGTGTGTGTGTGTGTGTGTGTGCGTGTGTGTGGGTATGTATGTATGTGTGTGTGTGTGTGTGTGTGTGTGTGTGTGTGTGTGTGTGTGTGTGTGCGTGCGTGTGTGCATG
>NC_085878.1:33570332-33577832 GCF_034702125.1 Engraulis encrasicolus
CAATACGTCTGTCCATCCCAGATTGCCCTTAACGAGGTTCACCCGCTTAACTGTAAGTAATGCGGAAAACATATGTCGCCACATTGCACTCTGACACAAACTGTTATTGAGCAGTTAGAGCTCTAAGTGGGAGCCCAATACCCAAACATATGTTCCCGGGAGTGCCAAAGAGAGACTGCGCTGCGCTTCTTCCTCTGGCAGGGGCTCATGATAGAATGCATCCTGCTTTAATCACTCACATAAACCTTGGCAGTAAAATTCGCAATGACACACACACACACACACACACACACACACACACACACACACACACACACACACACACACACACACACACACACACACACACACACACACACACACACACACACACACACACACACACACACACACACACACACACGCACACACAGAAAAATACAAGGCAGATGAGCAAACAGCGAACCACCAACCCCACCACCACTACCACCACCGACTACCATAAAAACAACAAGTAAAAAAACAACAAACTGTCATTACCCCAAAAAAGTTGTTTGGATATGCATTGTTCTTAATCCAGTGGAGCAGTTCAGCAGCTGTGTCAGGCATGTTTGCAATGGAGTGATCTGTGGGGTTTTAGTGGTGTGCTTACCACTGTGTGTTGTAGGTATTTGAAAGGCACGAGTAAATATCATAATCACCCAGAGTTTACATAAATTAATGAGCCATCACAGCCAGCTGAACTCATTTACTTTAGGGGTGCGGGGTGCGGCGGCTGCACACCCCCCTTCTCAAACACACACACACAAACACACACACACACACACACACACACACACACACACACACACACACACACACACACACACACACACACACACACACACACACACACACACAAACACTCTTTCTCTCTTTACAGACACACACTTCAAATATTAAGCTACTTCCAGCTGTTTGTCTAAGTGAAATTCCTACAATAGCTGAGCTACAACAAGACGAACGATGCACTCCTCTCGTTCTGCCTGCCTGCCTGCCTGCCTGGCTTGCCTGCCTGCCTGCCTGCCTGCCTGCCTGCCTGCCTGGCTTGCCTGCCTGCCTGCCTGCCTGCCTGCCCTCCAGCTTGCCTGCCTGCCTGCCTGCCTGCCTGCCTGCCTGCCTGCCTGCCTGTCTGCCTGCCTGGCTGCCTGCCTGCCTGCCTGGCTTGCCTGCCTTGCTGCCTGCCTGCCTGCCGTTCTTGTTCTCGGAGACACAATCAAAAGACTCCTCTCCCAGCACAAGCCCTTCAGGGCCATGATGTCACTTCCACTGTTGCACCTCGTGTTGACTGACACGTGCTTCACACAGATGAGCTGGAGACAGAAGAGGAAAAGTGTGTGTGTGGGGGGGAGGGGGGTGGTGGGTGAAAAAGACGAAGGAAGAACAAAAAACACGGAGAGGAAAAAGAAAAACACACACGGCTTTTGTTTAGACTGACACCTCCTACCTCATGCTAACTTGTGTTGTCAAAACTATCCCTGAAGAAATTAAACGGTGCGTGCCGCCTGTGCAAGCTGAGGAGTCTAGATCTGCCATGCTTACAGCTAATCCAAGTCGAGCCGCCACTCTCTCCCGGGCCGCGAGAACGACTCCAATGTGTTTCTGATTGAGGGCGGAATGAGGATGACAGCTTCGGCACAGGCACAGCACAATCTGATCTGCGTGGGATCTGGATTAGGACGATCTGACGAAAAATAATACACACCAAAGGCAAATATGTGAGCGGACACTACACTATGGACATTTTCTATAAAAGTGTACAAACAATAGGGCATTGAATAACGCAGAATAAAATTATATTTACTATTTGTATTCTCATGTATCAGATAAATACTGCAGTAAAGAGGAATAGAATAGAATAGAATAGAATAGAATAGAATAGAATAGAATAGAATAGAATAGAATAGAATAGAATAGAATAGAATAGAATAGAATATTTCCCATAGAATATTTATGTAGGGTATAGAAACACAGTATTGTTACAATGCAGAAAAATATAAATCTACTGGTTCAGCAAGTAGTTTACAGTAATACTTCACCTGGGACCACTTCATCACATTCCATTTAGTAAAAAGCAGCAAAACGCACTGAAAAAATCCCTTACATCAAGACACCTCTCTTTAGCGCGCCATCGAGAGGATTCAGACATAAATGGAAGAAAAGACGAAACAAAAGAAAAAAAATATGAATTAGGGCAAGATTAGATGGTAAAAAAGACAGAGATTGTCAAAGCAGCTTTCTCACAATTCGGAATGATCAGAGACATCATTTAGACAGAGGCAAAGGGAAAGCGGTGGGGGAGAGGAAGAAGAAGAAGAAAAAAACGACAATAGCAAATATTTTGGGAAGAAAGGAGCCGTGTGTGTGTGCGGAAGAGAGAAAGAGAGAGCCTGGGCGTGCATATTCTGTACGTGGAGAAGGAGTGAAGGAGAGAGAGAGAGAGAGAGAGAGAGAGAGAGAGAGAGAGAGAGAGAGAGAGAAAGGGAGACAGAGAGAGAGAGTGACGGAGAGTGAGCGGAGGACAGGAGAGGAGAGGAGAGCTAAAAGAGCTCAGTGGTGAGGGTTTCGGCGGCAGGAGAGGCACGGAGCCGACTGGATCTATGAATACAGAGCAGCAGAGATGTGAGGGAATTTTACAGCAGGTATTGTCTGTCACACACCTCGTCTGCCTGTGTGATCACGGCCTCCGCGTCGGGCCTCGTTTCATCTTTACCTTCCTCCCTCTCTCTCTCTCTCTCTCTCTCTCTCTCTCTCTCTCTCTCACTCACTCTTTATCTCTCTCTTTCACACACACACACACACACACACACACACACACACACACACACACACACACACACACACACACACACACACACACACACACACACACACACACACACACACACACACACACACACAAACACACACACACACACACACACACACACACACACACACACACACACACACACACACACACACTGCCGCCACCCTCCACCCCACACACTCCTCACCCTATACCCAGGGCTGGGGCATGCCCTTGCCAAATAAATGACAGGTGTTCAGACAGAATAACCAAACATCCATGAAAAAAGCCCTGTGTTTTGATTTTTGTTTGGATACACCGCAATTAATGCTTGTCAGCCACAATAATGGCTGTCAAATTAATATCCATCCTTCATGCTTAAAAAAAGGCGTAATTGAGACTTTATTGCATCGTTTCATGCCATGTATTTTTATTTCATTTCACAATTATTTAGTCATGGATTTACGTGATTATTATTTCTGTTCATTTGCAAGTATCATATACATATTGATTGTATATATTGGTGCCACTGCATAGCGAATAAAAATACACAATTGTATACAGTGTTTCTCAAGGATAAATAATTTTCAGTCTTACACTGATGTTTGCTTAAATTCAAACATAATACGTATATATCTAAATCGTCCAATCATCAAATCATTGTTTAGTTCCGTTTCTCAATCTCTGCACGGTAACTGTAAGCAAAATATAATTTCGACTATGCATTTACCGTAGTTAGTCATTGTCCACTATGCACATACTTATGTCTTGATCTGTTTAGTACAGTTACTGAATGCACAGACACACAAACATTACTAAATAACTAGATCAATGGCATGGTGTACATTCACCAAGCCCAACCACCCTCCACCCCACCCCAAAAAAATGACTTGTTTGTGATTCAGTCACACCCAACATGTGAGCTCACATCTGCATAAACATTGCACCAAGCCGCCATGATCCACAGACCCTCACAGATGACACCAGCATCTATTACAACAACCCAGAGAGCTGCCATGCTCAGTCAGGGACGGGGAACATTGCACCCTGGTGTCAATGTTGATTTCTGGTGACATGGGACTGTAGACACATAAACCGGCCCAACTGTTCAATCTCACCCGGGCCGCCCCCTCGTCCCCTCTGCTGCCACCACCACACCACACCACCACCACCACCACCAACACCACCACACCATCCGGCCGCCGCACAATCAGCTAAGTGCACCGGGCAGCTGTTGCGCCATTAATTCTGTAAATACACTCGCCGTCTCCGCGCGTAAATGTGAAGGACCAAGTCAGCACACATTTGATCCAGATGAGGCCAGAGTGGACAGACCTGTGGGATCAAGTCTTAATTCCTCCTGAGTAGCACACTGCCACTAGGGTCATCAAGACCAGGAGGACAAAAAAAATCTTGATTTTGGTATTTAAATAGATATTGCATTTTGTACATGGAAACAAAAGAAAAAAAACTGAAACTTTAAGTTGAATTTGAAAGATTTCCACCATATACTGTATATATATATATATATGTAGGGTACAAACAAAAACATTCTTTTCCTTACACAAAAATGTCGCACACACAAAAAAACCCATTCAAAACCATTGTTGGAGGTTAGGACAGAAGAGTTTATAAAGCAAACAAAGGTATCTCCTCTGCATTTGTCTGCGTACGTGTAAGTGTGTGTGTGTACATGTGCTGAGCTTTTTCTCGCACATTCAGACTGATGGTTTAGCATTCGTATTGTCCTCGTCTAGCAGGCAGCTCAGACGGGGGCCAGAGCAACATGCTCTGCTTCTTCCTTTCAAACTCTATCCATTTTCCCTCTCCAGTTTTCTTTTTAAACACACATCTCGCATTATTTGTTGGGGGGGACGAGGAGAAAAGAGCGTGCCACGGTCAGTGCCTCCTCACAATGGCTGCCGGGGCCTGACAGGGCCACAGTTAGCGGGCAGGGCGTGCAACTTGGTTGTGTGCCAGGGCCCCAGTTAGTTTTTTTTCTTCTCCTCTTCTTCTTCCACTGAAGGTCACGCCACGGGCCGGTGACTAATCACTGCACAACAAAATATCGGAGGGAATTCTGGGATGCATACTTGGGAGGGTGGTGGCGGCACCGGGTGCGAGGGGAGTCAGTCATTGAGATAATAAAGAAGCTTTCTCCAGAGGCGAGAGGTGTGTGTTGGAGGGTGAGGGGGTTGAAAATACACAAGTCCTTCTGCCTTGTCTCCTTCTCTCTCTCTCTCTCTGTCTCTGTCTCTCTTCTCGCTTTATTTATCTCTCTTGACTTCCATTCTATTCCCCTCAGTGGCACTGAAAGGGCACACTTTTTTAATGAAAAAGAGAAACATGTGAAGATTTTTGCAGGAACGCAAAAGGGGTACCATGGCTTTATTCCATGTTTCTGATCTGTGCATTGTCACAGCAAACGGCAGCAGACGAGGAGGTAAGAGTGGAGTCGAGTCGAGTGGGGTGCCGTCTGTCCTTGCCCTCACCACCTCCTAGCGCCACCGCCACCACCCTCCACCACCCTCCACCACCCTCCTCCACCCACTCACCAACTCCCCCCCCCCCCCCCCCCCCCACCCTCCTTTTCTTTTCTCACGCTGCTCCACTTTCTCCATGCCAGGGAGCGACTTCTCTCCAAAAAAGCTCCCATTACATGCTCACAGACCATGAGCTCCCTCGCACGCCCTGTCATCTCAGCAGAACTGGGCCTATTGTGGGAAATTAAATAACCTGAGCTCCGAGCGACTTTAGGAATCCCAATTAGCATATTTCCCCCCTCTTGACTGAGGGTGATGTCCCTCCCGTCTGTTTCAATGCACAGACTTAATTTTTATTTTTTCCTCTTTCAATAACCCCAACCCCCCTCCCATTCGTTTTTTCATAGTCAGCTTCCCCATTGTGGAGGACCTCAGAAGAACCTTAACTCTAGTGTTAACTGCTACCCCTACATTATTATTTGTCTTACTTTTGCTTGTGTTGTCTTGGCTACTGCAAAGCCGTACCAAGCAAGTACAAATATTTCTCAAACTGTTTCTCGCGAAGAACAACTGTGTCCCCCTCTCATTATGTTCTTGAAAATCTATTGTAGTAGTAATAGTAGTAGTAGTAGTAGTAGTAGTAGTAGTAGTAGTAGTAGTAGTAGTAGTAGGACTGCACTGTAGTTAAAATACATTTGTAATGCAATCGTGCAGTGTTCAAGACTTTGTGATTTGGATTTTCAGATCATAGCCTGCGAGGACACACCAGAAAGCCTTCATTCTTCTGGCTTATGACTCATTTAGCCATTGCTCAAGGTGTTATGGCCATTTGAAAACTTACATAGTGCATCTTTAAAGCCTCAGAAAAGATACCGGTTAAGGTGTTAACGTACTTTAATTTGAACACTTTACATGAGACCCGGCAATTCATTTTTGTCCACTGTAGTGGACATCACTTTCCTACATGTATCTCAAACACAATTTACGTAACCTATTTAAATCTGGGATTACTGTAAACTAGACATTCAGGGCTTTCTAGTCGTGCCACATGTTGGGGGATGGGACCTGTAGAACACCTGGAATCTGCTTCCAAAATGGCTGCCATTACAGTAGCCAGATTTCATGGCCACAGGTGAAGGAAGAGATCATAGTTTTGGATAATGTTATGATTCCATGTGTCCAAATGAATTTGTTTCATAAAGTTAACACTCTGAACAAAATGCTAGTCAAGTTTCAGGATGATATTTTAATAACAACCTTTTCAAATCACAACTTCTTTTTCAATGTCCACTATAGTGGACGTCGGGACTTACGACTTCTCATTTTAAACCAATTTCTAAACTTCAGGGAACATGGGTGAAGAGTGAGGTAAAAACTAGTTTTCTCAAGATTTATTTCCAAAAACTCAAACATATAGCTGTCAAGAGATAAAGGGAACCAGAGCCAGGGGCAGGCAGTAGAATAGAAAGGTCAAAGGACAGGCAAAGATGCATCTGCCATTGAGGATCATACACAGAAACAAAACTGGCATACGCATATGACCCCTACTGCCAGAGATATATCCCTGAAACCCTTAAAATGTCAGGTTAGTTAGTAAATGTGCTGCCATCTTGACCATTTGATGCCTCCAAAATGTATCCTTGTCCCTATTATGCTGTTCTAACACTCAAGATATGGCCTAAATCTGTCCACCGGTTCAACATTTAGGCTATCATACAAACAACAAGTCAGCCATCTTGAAAGTCAGTCATCTTGAAAGTGTTGGCTGTGGTTAGAGAGTTAATGGTTAGAGAGTTGGTCTTGGGATTGGAAGCAGGGACGTGTTGATTGGCCTGCTCTACCTGTAGTAAAAATGAAAAATGTGATCTGCTACACCTTTATCCATGGACCAAGCTTATTGAGCAATGCCCCACATTGTTCTATGAAATTCATCCAATACTTTGTGCCTAAATAAGTGGTTCAGCTGCTGATGATAAGTGTAATGTAATGTAAAATTCAAATTGGGAAAGTAATATTTATTGAGGTTGTTCCATGACTCATTTCAAAGGATCCTATATCAAATCATATTCACATGATGTGTTTTAATGTTTTTAGTGTTTTGTTGACTATTTTACTGGCTTAAATATAAACCTATAGTCTAATTGAAAAGGGCAGTTCATAACGAAGAAAGGCAGCAATTGATACATTAATTAATACAAATCTAGACGAAGA
>NC_085878.1:33585332-33605332 GCF_034702125.1 Engraulis encrasicolus
GTGGCATTAGGAGGGGGAGTTCCTCCACCTGGCCTCCCCATGTCCGTCTCCGCCAGGCCAGCCTGCGTGGCAGGTGTCTCCGCCTGCCTGCACGGGGCGTGGGCGTGGGCGCAATCCCAGGGAGGTGCCGCAGGGGATCGTGTCATGTGCTGGATCGCCGAGCGAGGTGGCTCCCCCCATCTTTACGCACAGAGAAAATTGTCAAAAACACAACACACAGCACAGCACACACACAGACTCATTGTAAGGGGACACTGGCATGATGCCTGCAGAATTGCATACAGGATGAGGAATTATGCAAGATCACAAGGCACGGTTATTTAATTTCACTTAATATATCTCAACAAAACCTAATGACACCTGTAATAGTTTCTGATGGCGTGTACTTTTTATAAAATCCCATGGGCACAGGTCGCAATTTAATAAGTGTGCAGTGCTAACAGTTTTCAAAATGCCATCATGTTTGCTAGCTTGGCCATAACATCGCTAGTACATAATGCAAAAAAAATAAAAATAAAAAACATCTCCAGGACTCACTGGAAACACTTCCACATGGAGAGCAAGAGAATAGAAAATGAAGCCATGTTGGCACTGCTGCTCCAGCCGATTACACATGACACACAGTGTAAGGGGGACTGATGGCGAGCTATTCACTTGTATCAAAGGCACTGGAGAGAAACCCTATACCTCCATACCAGGAAAAGGGGGGTGGTGGTGGTGGTGGTGTTGGTGGTGGAGTGATGGTGGTGGGGGGGCACGTGCGGAATGTCGAGTGGCAGGGAACGAGCGCAATCTACATTTCAAATGCAGGGAGGATGTTTTCCATTCGCTGTTTATGAAACACGGCTGCTGGGACTACAAATGTAAGGGGATACGCCATCAAAGCCGGTCGTGAGAGAAAACAAAAAAAACACAACAGCGCTGTTCTGGAATTCACGGCAGAACATAATCCCGCTCTCCTCTCCTCTGCTCTGCTCTGCTCTCCCTTTACTCACTCACGCTCTCTCTTTCTCTCTCTCTCTCTCTCTCTCTCTCTCTCTCTCTGTCTCTCTCTCTCATATGATTAGTATGTTCGGCGGCCGGCGGGCCTCCAGAAGCAGGCCTGCTGTCCTACGGCCTCGTCATTAGCGGGAGTTCGGGAGCACGAGGGTAAACGAGTGAGCCGCAGAGGCTAAAGCCTAGCAGAGCCGAGCCGAGCCGAGGAGAGCAGAGCACAGCAGAGCACAGCACAGCAGAACGGTGGGAGGAGAAAAGAAAATATTTTGCTCGGAGGGAAGAGGATCTGAGGGCAAAGGTGTGTGGGAAATGAGGAAAGGGAGTCCCGCAGACAGAGACAGTGTCAACATTCGACTTGATATCCCAAACAACGTCCCCCCCCCCTCCCCTTGTAAAAGCACTGTGGTCTGATTGTGGAGGTGATCGCTCTTGTTCGTCGGATTTCCCCCCACTTAAGCATTTTGTTGGCTTGTTTTGCGAAGCTTCATAACTGCACCGGCCTGTACTGAAAGCTATGCCGAGTTTACACTTGGATCCCATGAAGATAGAAAAAGAAGCTTCAGGGGATGAAACAATAAACATGAAGAATTCTACAATAAGTGCTACATATTTCTTTGGAAGGATGACCGCAGAATAACAACACGGACTTCCTACGGTCCATTTAGAATAACACCCGACTAAATGCCACACTGCAGGTCTTTTACGTCAAATAAAACAATGGCAGTTTTCACTAGAAATTGTAAACTACAATATCTTATAATATAAGGTAACTTGGTATATTTACTGTACAGCACGTTAGGTTACCAATCACAACAGGATTTTTATTGTGGCACTTTGATGCCATATGACATTTTTGTACAGTCAAAATCTATTTGGCAAACACTCCCAGGCGTTGAGCAAATCTGCCACCATCAATCAAATCCACAAAGTCCCCCTCTCTCTCTCTCTCTCTCTCTCTCTCTCTCTCTCTCTCTCTCTCTCTCTCTCTCTCTCTCTCTGTCTCTTCATCTGTACTCTGCCTTTCTGGTATACGTTGAACCAGAGCATGGCAGAGAGAGAGCGAGAGAGAGGCCCTGCTGTGAGAGTGGTGCCTGGCCAACAGTAGCAGTTGGAGAGGGAGGAAGTGGAAGTGGCTTCAGTGTTGTGTAATGGCGCTGATGGGGCATCCTTCAACAGGAGGAGATCCCTTTCAAGTCTGCATCTAACTGCCTGGCTGCCTGGCCCACATTACAGCCCAATCAATATTTGGTTAGTCACTTGGCTTATTGACTCATTTCAAAAATAAAATCACTGGTCATTTGTCCCTCCAGAGGAATAACAGGTATTATCCTATTTTCCTCCCCAGCCCTCTCCCTGGCTTGGCTGACCTTGCAAAAGAAAGAAATAGAGAGAGAGAGCGGGAGAAAGAGAGAGAGAGAGAGAGAGAGAGAGAGAGAGAGAGAGAGAGAGAGAGGGAGAGAGAGAGAGAGAGAGAGAGAGAGAGAGAGAGAGAGAGAGAGAGAGAGAGGGGTGGTGGTGGGGGGGGGGATGCTGAACAGACAGGGGAGAGAGAGAGGGGAATTGCCAGGCCTGTGGAAATACTACCCTGTGGATACAACTGCAAATATCTTTTTCCCCTTGATAAGTCATTGAAAAATCAATGTCTGCTTCCTGCAATCCGTCTCAGGCAATTCAATCATCATCTGCACTGTTGGCAGCTGGATAGTGGGGGGGCGAGGCAGAGGCAGAGGCAGAGGCGGCCCCTGATCTTTTCCACTGAAATGTTTAATTTCAGCCTCTCCTCTAATAATATCCCCCATCAGTTTAGCAGCAGGAGTGGACAAAACCACACAACGCAACACTCGCAGACAACAGAGGAATTTGGACGATGAGGTTTCATGCACCGCCAATACATGCATGTGTGCGTTGGCTGTAAGATACTACTGTATATGGCAAAGATGCTTCATCTGCCTCTAATCCACTCCATCCTACCCCAACCACACCTCTTTATAAGTAGGCAAAAGATGTGGTTTTTAATTTGTAATGTAACAATATAATGTAAGTAAACAGTAGCATGCGTGACATTTGTGTTTGTGTAAACAAACACACACACACACACACACACACACACACACACACACACACACACACACACACACACACACACACACACACACACACACACACACACACACACACGCACACGCACATTTTGTTTCTATCTATGTGGGTACCTGCCATTATAATACTATAATTCAAGAAAGCTATTCAAGAAACTATGCCAAGATCAAACCCATCCCATACCCTAACCTGACAATAAAGTTTGTTTGCGCTTTCAGTTATGTCATTAACAACAATATAATAACCACCCTCAACCCCACCAATCTCCATATTTCTATTTTTGTATTATTACTATCTTATTGGGGCCTGACTCCCATATGTGCCCATATCACCCATATCACACACACACACACACACACACACACACACACACACACACACACACACACACACACACACACACACACACACACACACACACACACACACACACACACACACACACACATCAATTTTCTTTTCCACAGACAAGACACGGAACCACTTGTGATACAGTCTCCAGCACCATCAGGGTCACCACTTTAGAGGTGTTATTTGCACCAATATCATGCGGCCCTTATTGCAGGGTGGAGGATATCTGCCCTAAATTACACCCAAACTGAACTGGCCCAATTTAAGTCTTCATCTGTACTGGCACATTAAACAGCGACATTACATCTCAAAATTATAAAACCTGTGTGCGCGCGCGCACGCACACACACACACACACACACACACACACACACACACACACACACACACACACACACACACACACACACACACACACTACTTTATGCTGGAATATTTGATTGGCTCTTGCTGGTGCATCTTAAGATGTGGAAGCCAAGATAAGAAAGTCAACATTTGGGGAATTTTATTATGTTTTAGTCTTCAGAAGTGATGTCTAGCTACAGTGTGACTAAAATGATCAGGGAACAGGGCTGCTTATTTTGAGGTATACTGAGCTATAGTTTTGGTAGAGAGATGATGTTGACAGTATCTTGTTTTGTTTATGTACTGACCAAAAGGGTTTCCACGTGTTTAATAATGGAATGGTTAAAAATAAATTACCTCCATCATTTTTAGTCAGATATCTCCAAAGCATAGCCAGCAAACTGTTTTGAATTTCAATTGGCTTCCAAGTGGCAAAACCCCTCGGCTAATACATCAAAGAATATTTAACGTCAACTAATCGGTTTAGGACACAGATCTGAAGTGGCTAAAATCCTCATGAATGCTTCCACGTCGTTAACTGCCCTTTTTATTTCTAGGAAAAGCAGGTGGAGAGCTGACTGGGATAAAATAACGCAGACTAAACGCAGTCACAGACTAAAAATGCTGCCCATCGTCTGTGGACATGCATACAATTAGTGTACAACAATGGACAGTGCTGTATAATAATAGCCTCTGTATCCAAATTTGATTACGCCTTCTCCCGGAGGCATTTTTAGAAGGTGAAGCGCCACAACACATGGTCTGTCGCTAGATGCTGCTCTGCTCTCCGTCCTCCCCTAGTGTGTGAAAGGTACTCTTACTACTATTTGCTAGAGTCAGGTTGTGTTGCATGAACAGTTTGGCCAAACTCTTCACAACATCTAAGCAACAGCATGCCAACATCATGCTACGATTTCATTTCGGAGAAACAAGCACATGGCTATTTTTGCATGCTCGACAACTTCAAATAAAGGCACACAGTCGCTGACAATTGAATTTAAGCGTACTTGGATAGAATAAACTATTCAAATAACCCTGTTTTTCACCTTTGAAAACGCGTGCGTAACGGGTCGTACGTTTCCAAAATATTCGCGCCATGTAAGCTACATTGATAATTTATTTAACTGATAAAGCAAGAGGAGCGCAACATTTTGAAGAAGCGAGGAAGTGCCTACCCGTTTTTCGCCTCATCTGGAAGTTTTCCACTTTAAGAGATGAGGAGCCGCGGTCTTCTTACCTGCTCCGTGAAAGTGAGACTGCTCAGCAGCACTCTCTGTATCCCCAGTCCATGCGATTTAATTCACCTCCCGCTACACTTGCCCGGTAGTTCCCCCATCAAGCGCTATCGGTGACGAGAAAATCATTATTGCCAATAACAGACTATCAATGAGTATTGACGTCAGTGAGATCCTTTCCCCCTTAAGGTATCCCTTGGAAGTGTATTAAAAACCGCAGGGACATTGGTCATTTACAGCGTCCTTTAAATGAACAGCACTGATAATTGGCCAGTGATGAAAGAATGTGGGTGAACTCATGGACAAAACATAACTCGCTGCACTGTTGTCTGAGTTCATCAGTTCTATTTGTGTATGACTTTGTATTCCCAATTTGCCCATGGGCTATTGTGGAACGTCTCCTGTTGGACTAGGCTATGTACAGTCGATAACACGGTGAGCCTTAATGCTTTGATAACTATGAGATCTATGATGTTACAGTTGCCACTGTCACATCCAACTAATTAGAAGTGATGAGATTTAAATAAAAATAATAAAAGCATTACTTGTCAGTTGCAGCTTACAGACTTTGTGCAAAAGTGGGGCTTGTAGTGTCATTGTCACCATCATTATTATTTCTTCATGAAGCCCTGTTGGCTTTTTTTCTAGTTTCTAGACTCTGCATTGGCTCTGTGTGGAGCCGCGTCATTATTCTTCCCTCTCATGAGGTTCTCGGAGCGTCACAACACGTGACCATGTGCACACACAGTTTTTAGCAGCGCCTACAGCGATCCCTTTCGGTTTACCGGAGATTTGAACTACCCATAGCGAGAAAAATCATCCCCGAGATATTCCACTGCAAGACGTGTGTCTTCATACAGCCCTGGGCTCAATAAATATCCACATAGCTTCAGTCACAGGAGGATGACCAGTAATATGCTATTCTTGTTTGAACAGCCGTTCAGCCGCAGGTTTCATGACAGCTGAATATGCAAGAAGGTGCTTTGCAATTATTTTAGGAAATAATTACAAAGTAATAATAACATAACCTCATTTACCCTAAGATGAATAATACCACTAATAATAATAATAATAATAATAATAATAATAATAATAATAATAATAATAATAATTTGGTTGGTCTTTTGTGTGTGTGTGTGTGTGTGTGTGTGTGTGTGTGTGTGTGTGTGTGTGTGTGTGTGTGTGTGTGTGTGTGTGTGTGTGTGTGTGTGTGTGTTTTTTTTTTGCTTTTTGTTTTTGATTTTTCCATGCCACATCACGGATGGAATATCAAATCATATCACAGGATAGGTCACCCAGAATTAGATAAGTAGATATATATTCCAGTGGCGAAATCTATCTGGCGGGATGATAAGAGATTACAACCACTGTTCCACGTGGATTTGGCGTGCTCCATGTGGTCTTAATCTGTCAGTGTTTAGGGATTCTGGGGCTGTACGGGTGGAAATAGCAGAGCTGTGCTCCCTCGTCCTTCTCTCTTGAAAATGGCCGAGACACCGTAGCCTACTAAACACCTGTAGGAAGTTATTGGCATTTCCTATTAATCAGTAGCCTACATGCAGGCGCACTTGCGATGACTGAATAACCAGAAGTGATTACTGTTTGAGCAGTTTGCGTCTGTTGTGGTCTTTTTTTCACCAGGCCTACCATGGGTTGTGCGTATTTTGCCTCCGTTGCGTAAAGTATAGTTTGCCATTTCCAAAAATAAATAAAAATGATCTACAATGAAATGATTGTGAAAGCGAAAATTAGCTTCGAAATATTACCAAATCTCGCGGAATATACGAAGACACGGAAGTAATACGCATTTAAGACGCGTGTTTTAAAAATAATGAGCGCACATATGCCATAAAAACCTGCAAGACGACGACCCATCATGTTGAACATGGAGCTCTTTTCCCCCTCGCATTTGGCAAGCGCGTCCTGGCAGACAACAGCCCATTTGTTATTAATCAAGTGTGAAAGTGACGGCTTCATGTATTTAGAAAATGAGGAAAGTTGGAGTTGATCTACTGACTCGCATGAGATCGACATCCAGGGGCTGGCGCACTTGAGTCTAAAGCAATGAGGCTTGTTTGAGGGGAAAAATAGGGTGGAGAGAGAGAGAGAGAGAGAGAGAGAGAGAGAGAGAGAGAGAGAGAGAGAGAGAGAGAGAGAGAGAGAGAGAGAGAGAGAGAGAGAGAGAGAATCGATTTAGGCAGAGCGGTGGTAGCCCAGCATAAGCTTGCCTTTTCCTTCGATGACTACACCCCGAGAGGAGGAGCGTGAAGCACGTAGTAGGCGTCAGAATCCTCAATTTCCAACTTAGCATCCTGGCAGGACATTTTCCCAAGCAAAGCCCCCATCTGAAGGCAAAAAACTTCTGCACGGCATGAGAGAAAGCGAGAGAGCAAGTGAGCTAGAGGCGAAAGGGACCGAGACCTAAAAAAAGCGAAAGCAAACACAAGCGAGTCACCGAACTGCTGACAACGACCAGTTAACACGTTTAAAGTCCTATGTGTTGGTTGGTTTTCTGGTTTTAAACTGCAAGCGCTTCGACAGGGGACAGACGTTGGTCTGTTGATTCAAGACTGTAGCCTTATGACTGTGCTCGGCGAGTGCATGAGAGAATAGAAGGGAAAGTGCGCAAGTAAGTGGCTTATTCTCGGGGTTTCACGATGGCGTATCCTCAGGGCTACTTGTACCAGCCATCCGCTTCCCTGGCACTGTACTCGTGTCCGGCTTACAGTACCAGCGTGATCTCAGGACCACGAACGGAGGAACTTGGAAGATCATCCTCGGGGTCTGCCTTTGCTCCGTATGCCGGATCTACCGCGTTTACCAGCGCCTCGCCTGGCTACAACTCCCATCTACCGTATAGTGCGGACGCGGCGTCGGCAGCCACATTCGCTTCATATGTGGTGAGTGTGGTCGACTGACTAGTTTGATCATTTGGACTTATGAGTGAAAACTCTATAAATGTTTCTGTTGTGTGAATGCGTGTGCGATTTGCATGGAAGGGCAGAGAGCATTTCGTCTAAGTGTTGTCATTTCCCCCTGTCAGCTTTCTGTTTTGCTTTCTGCGTAGACTGTGTCCTACAGACTGGAAGTAAGGGTTTAAAACGTTTAATTAAAAACAGATTAATGGTAAAGCCATTAAGTTACGCAACATTTTAAAAAAATGCACAATAATTGTACTTTACCTAATGTAAGTATCTTGAAGATTATGAAGGACATTTCTTGTTTGTTAGTTTTTTTTTTAATCACAAAAACCTGGAACTGGAAGTGAACAGGAACCTGGAAACTGTGATGCATGTTCGTTTGTTTTTAGTTCCTTTTAAGTGCGTATATAAATAATATGTTCACTATAAACTGTACTTTCCCCGCTCATGGGTGACCACAGGGAGTGCGTATTGATTGAGCACCCGTCTAAAAATGTCTCCAAGTTAGAAAATAAAAACATGGTTGGGTTTACGAAATTTCCTTTGGGTCAGCTATTTATCTAATGCACAGACAGAACTAATTAGGTTACACAACATGTAGGCAAATAATCATGGATTGCATTGTTAAAAAGAAGCATTCAAATTCAAATCTCGAAAGAATATGGGTTGCAGTCTGGGAAGAATAGTTTTGTCTAGTGTTATACTTACGGCTGTCAAGTATGCGTGTGTATTATTGTTTACTTGAGTGCACAGTGTGTGTGTGTGTGTGTGTGTGTGTGTGTGTGTGTGTGTGTGTGTGTGTGTGTGTGTGTGTGTGTGTGTGTGTGTGTGTGTGTGTGTGTGTGTGTGTGTGTGTGTGTGTGTTTTACGCGCGCGCACGCATGCATGTGTGTTTGGCGTGCGTGCGTAAAACTGTGTTTTGGTTCAACAGTTTAGTTTGTTTTGTGGGGAAAATACATATGTCAAAGTGCACACTACTTTCTGCTATTTTAAGAATAAGCTACTTAAACACACATACATTTTGTATTGCAGAGTTCACCCTACGATCACACAACTGGCATGGCCGGTTCGATAGGCTATCATCCATACGCTGCTCCCCTGGGCTCGTACCCCTACGGTGACCCTGCTTACCGAAAGAACGCCACTCGAGATGCCACCGCCACCCTCAAAGCCTGGCTCAACGAGCACCGGAAAAACCCGTACCCCACCAAGGGGGAAAAGATCATGCTGGCCATCATCACCAAAATGACCCTCACCCAAGTGTCCACCTGGTTCGCCAACGCTAGGAGGAGACTAAAGAAAGAGAACAAGATGACCTGGACACCCCGGAACCGGAGCGAGGACGAGGAGGAGGATGAGAACATTGATCTGGAGAAGAATGACGACGACGAGCCTAACAAGCCCTCAGACAAGGGAGACTCGACAGATACCGAGTCGGGTGTGTAGAAAAAAAATCATCAATTTTTCATCGCAGTCGTTTCCACTCAGGGCGCAAAATTGATTGCTGGTTAATGGTGGTATATTATTTATAATGGGACAATTGCTTTAAATAATAATCACCTTGAACTCTCCTAATTTGACTTCTTGTGGGCTGAGAATTGCTGGTGACGTATAGTGTTTGCAGTCCATTTATCTTCAGCGGGGATAATGAGGCCACAATCTTTGCATTATGCCTGCAGTATTATCACGATGGCTTTATTACCGGTATAACCAATATCACATTATTTAGGCCTACTTATTTTATGGCCTTTGACTTTATTGATATAATATCTATAAGTTGACAACATTTTATATTTTCTTTTCTTAATATTACGTGTAGCCTAAATGTCTGAGATAAGATACCTTTATTGGCATAGTTTTCAACATGCCATGAAATTATCAATATTGGCCCATTACAAATGTATTAATGTTATAAAATTGGCATTACCCTATTAGTTACACTTTCAAGAATTTTAACATTTCAACACTGTTTATTTGCTTTATTGCAGACAATAAACTGATCAACCCAGGGGACATTTGCGACAGATTCAAAGATGACAGTCATGGAAAAGACATGGATCCTCTTTTATCCAACACGGAATTAAAAGAGCATGAGGGCCGGACGGAACTGCTGCCTGAGTCGGCTAAGCCCACCACCTCTTCCCCGTCTGGTGTGCCTCGGGGGAATGACATCATTGCGCACGAGAAGCCGTCAGATTTGGGCCACGCACCGAGCACAGTGAACAGCAACGTCACGTCTGTTATCCATTCGCCCCCGTCGGCCCCCAAACCGAAACTTTGGTCTCTGGCCGAGATCGCAACATCCTCAGACAGGTGTAAAGGCAGCAGCGAGGGGCCGCAGGCCACGGTGATGGGTCAAAGCACAGTAATCGCGACCAACGCTGCGTCGCCATCTCGATCATCTTCCCAGTGTCACCTCCCAAATAGCACGGTCCTCTCCCGGCCCATTTACTACACTTCCCCCTTTTACCCCGGTTATACGAACTATGGCACTTTTGGACATCTCCACAGCAATCACGGATCCAGCACGGGCACCACGCCACACTTCAATGGATTAAACCAGACTGTATTAAACAGGGCCGAGGCTCTGGTAAGAGAAAGCAAACTCAGAAGCCAAACACAGATAGATCTTTGTAAAGACTCCCCTTATGAACTAAAGAAAGGTATGTCAAACATTTAATACTGGATTCCTCCCCCCAGTCACCGGACTATTATTTATTATTTGTGGTTGCATAAAAAAGAAGAAGCAAGAAATAATTATACTGTTTAAGAAAATTCTGAGGACAGTTATTTTCTCAGTAAATGCTTACCCTCAAATCTTAGTTTCTGAATGGTTAATCCAAAAGATGTAACAACTAAGAATTGTCTTAATCGCTGCAGCCGCCTGAGTCTATTTGTATTAAAGACTAATGTATATTTAATGTAGCATTTTGTATTTAAAATGGACAATACATTATCTTTGAAGTAAATTATGAAAAAAGAAAATACTGTTTGTGCAGCGATTGCTTTTGGGAGAATATTATTCACTGTGTACAGTTGGCCTACCTCTGACAAATTGCACTCTAAAAAGAACAATGCGAGTGCATTGAACTTGCAGTCGAGAAAGACGTTCACGTTTGAATATTCAAGTGGGTTAGGGCATGAACGTCTTCAAACCTATGGATTAATTACTCGGAACCACTGAGTTCTGCAATAAATTAATCACAGCCCACATCAAATCGGCATGCATACAGGGGCGAATATGATCTGCAGAAGTATTGTGGCAAGATTCTTTATTGTGGTGCTTTCATTAGAGATGGCTGATTATTCCCACACCAGTAAATTAGCTAAATATTTTTGTGCAGGTGAATGATGATATGACAATAATACAACACTGGCGAAAAAACTGTCAAGCACTCATTTAACCCAATTATACTTTAACCGCGTCGTGTTTTATGCAAAGCAATCAGGTGGCGAACTCCGGTAATGAGTTCGATTTTATGCCAAATTTAGACCTCATTACGATTGCCAAGGCGTGGCAATGCTGTTAGAAGGGCGCGTCGGTGCGTTTATGGCATGAGGGTAGGCTTTGGAGCATAAGGGGTTTGTTATATCATTAATGCTGGGGAGAGACGTAATGCTGCTCTGAATATTAAATTGCTGATGATTTCAAGAACTGGGGCCAAGGTGACATGGCCAGTAAAAAAAATCCCTCTCCCGCTGCTTGAGCGGGCATGCAGGCCCATCGCACTGCCTTTACAAACTCTTCCCGCTTCCGCAGGTAGGTGTCACACTTGCTCTTAATTTAAGGGGGTTACTCTTAATCGGACATTGCAAATGCTGCCTCTTCAGGAGACACGACAAATTGGAGTCACAGCAGCGGTTTGAAGAGAAATGCCATGTAGCATCCACTGGTGTCAGTTGTCCAAAGCTCATTGCGGTGCTGGGATGCATTTTTTTTTTTTTTTTTACTTTTGTGTCATGCCTTACTTAAATTATTCAATATTTTGACTGAGTGATAAAAAGCACCTTACTGTCTTCGATGTGGTTTAATTCAAGGCAGAATTTTCTCGCCCTTCCCACAGGATTAATTAGCAAACCAATATAAAATCGAAAATTATCCACGTGCTATTATTATTATTATTATTATTATTATTATTAGGATTATTATTATTATTATTGTTATCTTTTCTTTTTTTTACACAGATTTAAAACGTGGACTATTTATAATAGCCTATCATGCAAGTAGGCCTAGGCCTAATTAAACATGAAAATGCAATTAAAACATTTCATACATTTGATCATTTGAGAGTAGGCCTAGGCCTATTTGGAGATTTTTCTTTTCAAAAAAAGTCGGCAGCTAAATATTTGCAAGCTAATTCTTTTTTTATTTCTGTCTTTCTTTTTTTGCGGCAGCATACGTCGGTTATAATATTCAAGTGATCATGATCACATAGCTCCGTGCATGGTCGAAGTGGTATCAATAATCATTATTATTTTATTATTTAGATTATTTTTATGGTCGTTACTAGGCCCATTATGGCGCCAGTAACAATAGGCGCAATGCGGTGAGGCAGCTTGCTCCGGTTTGAGGTTATATCATTAATCTCTATAGTTTACTTTACGCACTCGAGTTGAAAACTCCCCTGGGCTTCATCTAATTCCCCCGGCTCTAATGCCCTCTATTCGCCTCAGCGCGGGAGAGGAGAAGAGAGGAGAGCTGAAGAGAGGAGAGGGGGGGGGCTTCTATTTTTAATGTGTCAGAGCGGGGTGTATGGAGTCACCACTGCACCACATCAGCCGGCTAAATAGCATAATTATGTTTTTCTTTCCTGATCCCTCCAGGAATTGAAACATTCGATGCACTGCCCCTGCGCGGGCAACAACGGGCCCCGGCTCGGCTGTTTAAAAAAAGAAGGGAGGAATTGACACATCTAGAGGCCAGTAAATAAATTGTCCCTGAGATCAGAAAGAATACATGACCCATATCCAGATAAGCAAACATTTATCCGCCTGATATGTCAAAAAAGAGAGAGAGAGGGACCCCCTAGCCTACCACCCCCAAACCCACAAGGCAACTGCAGAATTGTAAACATGCCTATTGCTTTTGAAAAGGCATAATAGATCAGCGTCATCTCACACAATTATGTATTTTTTGGATGGTATAACACAATATTTGGCTTGATATATTTGTTTACCATCTGGTCCCTTTTCCACTACACCATAGGCTAACCCCAATACTGTTTTTAAAAAATGTTTCGTCGCAATTGTAGTTACTATTATTTCATGCGCATTTTACGCATAGCAAATGGCCACCCAAAACTCGATGATAGCCCTAATAATAATAATAATAATAATAATAATAATAATAATAATAATAATAATAATGAGACGCCATTTTAAATGAAACCAAACGTTAGATTAAATCCAATCCTTTGTTTATGTCATTTCTTCAGCATATTCAGATTCAAACAAGCATGCCTATAATGTTCCACGCTTTTATATCACTTTTGGATAATATTGGTGGTTGGTTGGTAGCCTATACGGCAAGCTTAGCAAGGATCTGGGCGCACAACTGTTCAGGAGTTCTTTCTCACTTCTCCTGGAGCTGAATGGCTTACTGGCTCATTGTTCGGAAGCAATGCATGGACACGGTGTGAGAATGTTAAGTGAGAGAGAGACAGTTCCCACGTGTGGAAAGAAAGAATAGAGGGAGACTCGCCAGCCACAGCGAGGGGGGAATAATGCCGAAACTTTTTCGTTGACAGCTTTCCAATCCAGGCGTATAAGAGGGTGTCTGTCAATCCACAAGCCTACTCTGTGCCTGCTCTGTTTACGATTACAAATTAAGGCCTTCGTTTAGTCTATTGTAGCCCTACCCAGAAAAGAGAACTCATCTTTCTGTAATTATTCAAATGTAAAGATGCATTTGATATCGAAAACGTTGGGGAAATGTCTTTATTTAATGCCTCGTTTACATTGTGCGAAATAGTATGCTCTGTTTGGGTCAAGTTTGCTTTCATAATATTCTGTTTCTATCAGATGACTAGGAGTGTGAGACCGCATGGCATAACTAATGGAAATATTCCATTCAAATGCGCCATCTGCTCATACAAAAGAATACACCCGCCGAGCACATAGTTTAGGCTACCCCTGTAGATTTGGGGGGTGCCCTCTTTCATTAGCAGCAAAGCTAATCACAAAATATCGTCCAGATTTTTTTTTCAGATTTCTGAGAATAAAAGTTCTGCCGCCATGGCCAGTATATGCTATGGATTTTTACGCGTATTAAAAATCGTCACGTTTTATAAACTGAACTAATCTCAGGATCCTGCTGTGTCCTAGGTTGATACCAAGGTCTATAGCAGGTTCTATTTGGGCAAGACGGAGGGCATGGTCACCTGTAAAAGCTAAATAGAAAATGGTGTGAATAGAATGTTAAAGATGTAGGCCTACACGACATTTAATCCAACGATCTACGACTCATTTTCTGTGTTCATATCCCGATCAAACACACACACACACACACACACACACACACACACACACACACACACACACACACACACACACACACACACACACACACACACACACACACACACACCAGCAGGACAGGAACAACAGCAGAAACCAACGAGTAGTAGCCTATGGCATACTTAAAAAGTCTGTTGGAAACGAAATACTCTACTGCTATTGCTGTACTTGGTCCTCTGCCGAAAAAAATAAAATGCCATTGAATTAAATATTGCCGTTGACCTCTGAGGTGGCCATATGGCAATCATGCTGCACTTTAACGAGGATTGTTTCTCACGCAGGCTTTCCAATCTATTTAGGCCTATACGTTAAAGCAAGTGTGTGTGTGTGTGTGTGTGTGTGTGTGTGTGTGTGTGTGTGTGTGTGCGTGCGTGCGTGCGTGCGTGCGTGCGTGCGTGCGTGCGTGTGTGTGTGTGTGTGTGTGTGTGTGTGTGTGTGTGTGTGTGTGTTTGCTCGCACCAGCACGTTCTCTTGTGTGTCCATTTGGTTCAGAAAAGCTACTGCAACTGAAAAGATTTTTTATCGTAGCGTATCCTGAATGTCTGCATTTTAACAACTTTCCTGTCAAAAAAGAGAGATGGAATGCGTAATGTTCATAATCCTCAAGCCAAGGCTGTGAAAATTACACCTGCTGCTGTTGCTGCTGAATGCTGCATACTTGCACAGGCTTCCACATCCCCAAGGCCAGAGTGGCATCCATGGCGAGATGCAATGGTAACCTAAACCTGTTGATAAAAGCGTTGCGAAAAAGCCGTTAAATATACGCTATGTCCCAAAATGGATTACCGTAATGACCCGGCAAATAACAAGCGACTGCCTACAATATCACGCACACCAGACCAGACTCCAGCTGAGTAGAATCAAATTCAGCCCAAACGTGTAAAAGAACACTCTTTTATTTGCCCTGCCTGGGTTATGCACTAGGACATCTGTGTGCTTCAACAGGCAAGTGTAGCCAAATGCAGAGCCGCCTGTTTTCTTCCTTTCACTTCCTTGAAGTGAACAATGTGTCGGCTCATTTGCCAAGTTCGTTGGTTTAAGCAAACAATACTAGAAGTCAGAATCCCAGCTTTCCCCCAACATGAACCTGATAATACAGCCCATTGTAAAGGATCTGAAACACAACATTGTAGCATATGTCATGAGGGGGAAAAAGCGTTTTGATCATCTTGCTCCAAGAAGACGTCGCCACCCCCTACTTCTTGATAAGAACGCTGAAAGTGGAATGGTGCTGTCCTTAACGCATGCTGGGAATATCGCCTTCGCTTTATTTAATCATCAGAGCCCACTGAGAGGCCTCTTAATTAATTATGGGCGCTAAAAATTCAGCCCAGCTGTTTTCTTCTTCTTCTTTCCTGATCTTTGAGTGCGCGCTGACTGCTGCGTGGTGCAGTAGATAGGGCCGCGACGCTGCTCAGAATAATTTCCACAAATTAGCCCTCTTTTCCACTGGAATCGCAAAGGTGCCTGGGCCTGTTTGGCTGGTTGTTTTTCATCATCCTTTGTGAAACTATACGCGGAAAATGAAGCAGGCTCGCACATCGACACTTATGTGTTTACTACTTATAAATATTTTGCGCTAAATGAACCTTCTGAATAAGTTGTAGCGCATTGTGAACTGCCCGCTCCAGATGACAGAGGGTGATTTACTGCTATTTACCCCCACGTTACCGGGACTTCACACACTGTTTTTGTTACTCCCAGGGGACAAATTACACGTGTAATTTTTAGCTGTCTTGAGTTTTAAGTGAGACCTTCATAAATTAAATAGCCTAGCCTATTCGCACAAAGTAAGTGGACGATTCTTAGATGGATAATTTGGAATTAAGAACTGTTACTCATTATTCGGGGGAAAAATGTCCAAGTAAGGCCTGGCCTAGGTTTTAAGGTGGGGTTAGCCTACTTTAAAGTGCATAAGGCGCTAATGGTCTTTTATAAAGTGTGAATGTATGACCACATAAACCGCAGAGAACCTTGTAAACGCCACTGTGAATTTTATGAAATATCTGCAAAATTCCTTATTCCGTTTCCTGTTAAGAGAACTTCAAATATAGGCTAAACTCACGCCATGCTTACGTAGGCCTACTGTAATTTGCTTAGATGGTATGTAGGTCTATAAGAGTACATCATGGATTTATTTGCATAGGGCTACTTCCTGAATGTGAATCAAACACAACATGGTTGGAATTTTAAACGCTGAAGATGTAGCCTATAAATACTGGCATGGGAATTAGTGGCATCGCTGCTCTTAATGTACCAAGAGAGTCTTTCAGAGAAACCCAACCTATATGTGCATCATAAAATATCACACACACACACACACACACACACACACACACACACACACACACACACACACACACACACACACACACACACACACACACACACACACACACACACACACACACACAGTTTACTTCTTTATTTGGATTGACAGTAGACGTTTATCAGAGCACAAGCCAAATTTTATAGGAGTTTACACAAAACTAAAAGAAACTGCTCACTGAGTGTCTTAAGGATACATGGCACCTCCGTCTACAGATGAAGAGGCTCCCGATTATACTGGATACTGAGCAGAATTTGGTCAATCTTTTTGCCTGTTGTTTAGGGAGTCCATAGATCTGTCACACACACACATTTTATGTACATGGCCTAAACTACCAAAGATTAATGTTATAGTTTTACAGGAGCCACAGTTGTTTAATGCATTACACAATGGTTGGTATTTTAATATTTTGGAGGAAAAGCACGCACACACACGAAGAAAGAGAGAGAAAGAGAGTTGAGTTTTAACAAGGACATAAAATTAAAACTCGGGTTGTATAATTCCACAACAGGGTAATTCCTTAAATCGCAGGTGGTTGTTGGAAAAAAAACTTTACTATTTCTAAAACAATATGTATGTACATCTTCTAACGGTGTGGTAGGCCTAAAGTCAAAGTTTTACAGAAATGCCATGAAACTGAACATGCAGATATGTGTTGTATGAGACGTCCCATTTATACTTGGTGTCCATTACATTTCTTTTTTTGCCCATCGAAATATGATATTACACCACCAAACTTGAAAACGCTTCATACATTTGGGAATCTTATTTCTGTCAGATTCGGGCAAACCAACAGCCCTTTTGGAAGTGGCACACAGCACTGCAGGCAGCAGGCCCTGCTAAGATAAAGCCTTATATTATTACAATCTTAATGGTACTGATGAAGATTGATGAACTGTTTTCTTTCGCAGACTTCAGAGGACTCAGGAAAGGAAAGGGGGTTGGGGGGTTGGGGGGGTTGGATGGTGTGTGTGAGTGTGACAGAGGGGGGTTACAAGCCACCCGACTGTTTATTTACATTTGGCCCTTCTTAAATGATACCTTTCTTCCAGACATCTGCAGCAAATTAGGCTGTAGATATTTGTCCTAATGACCGCACTGATGGGTGTCTAGCAGATAGATAGACAAGCGGAGGGGAGGGGACGTGTGGCCGTAACCTGTCACTCACTGAGGGCACAAGGAGAGACGGACACACACACACACACGCACACACTCACCACACACACACACACACGCGCGCGCGCGCACACACACGCACACACACACACACACACACACGCACATACGCGCGCACACACACACACACACACACACACACACACACACACACACACACACACACACACACACACACACACACACACACACACACACACACACACACCAGTGGTGGGCTAATGACAGCACTATTGGACAAGGACTGAGCTCTCTGAGTTTCCTTGACTTCTTGATATGTCTGCCCGCCTGTTTGACGATGTTGTGTTTGTTCGACAGCATGCAACCAACGCACACCCCCACAGTCCTGTATAATGTGCTTTGTTTTTAGCTTTTCTATTCGACGGTGGCCACTCACATAATTGGCACATGTCCCATTACGGAGGTAAACAGCAGGTGGTCACTTTTCTTAGCTTTTTGGGGTTTTTTTTTCGTTCTTTCTTTCTTTCTTTCTTTCTTTCTTTCTTTCCTTGGCTCGGTTATTTTAGGCTGCGAGGTGTGAAGAGGGTGATAATGAAAGAGGAAAAGAGGTGTGCTGAACTCGGGCCGGGTATTTTAGGTCCAGATCTCCCGTAAATACATACAGTATACGTGCGCACACACGAGCACACACAAGCACACGTAAGCGCACAAAAGCGCTCACACATACACACAGACACAGACACACACACATGCATGTACGCACACACAGACTTGCACGCACTCTCACACATGACCACAAATTCACATACATACACAAGCATGAACACACAATGGTACAGACATACACACAGGTACACACGGGTACCGTACCCACACACACACACGCACACACACCAAGAAACAGGATGTAAAGGAAGAGGTGATACCCGGGTGTATTACATGGCCTACGTGCCAATCGCAGTTGGAGAAGTGGCACCAGGTGATGTGGCATCGCCGTCAGCCAATCGAATGGCAGCGGGGGCGGAACTCTGTGGCCTACCTCTGCGTCAGCCTCCCTCCCCCTCCCCCTTCTCCCCTTTCCACACACACACACACACACACACACACACACACACACACACACACACACACACACACACACACACACACACACACACACACACACACACACACACACACACACACACACACACACACAGGTGAGTTGCTGATAACACACATAACGTGCAAAGGAGCTAACTGAGCCGAAATATGTCTGTCTCTTACTTGTTTCCCCCTAACATGTTTTATCATTTCATTAAAAATATATATCTGTGAGTGCGTGTGTGTTTGTGTGTATGTACGTGTACGTATTGGTATAAATATCTACGTGTGTGTGCATGCACATGTTGTATGACGCTTTCCAAAAAAGGAAAGGGAGTTAAAAAAAAAAAAAAAAAAAAAACGTTGGGTGGCTCCTGGCCAACCAGAGTCTTGGCTGAGGCTCCTTTCTTATTAGGGGATGGTTTACAGCCAAGCGGAATAGGTAATCTCATCAGTGAGGCACTTTAAACAGATAAAGAGCCCTCCCTCCTCGCTCCTGCCCCACCCTGCCGGTCGGTGGGCCTCTCCCTCCTGCCTCCAAGTGCAGGCCTCCACTGTTACCCCCCAACGCGCCCCCCACCCCAGCCCAGCCCAGAGCCCCCCACCCCTACCCCTCCCTCCACCCTCGGCATGGCCCTACCACCGCGGCGGCTAATACCTGTTACTCCCGCAACACGACCAGCGACAGACTGAGCTCAAATAATCGATTGACCTCATTTTCGCTAAAAGCGCTATTTCCAGTCTAATGGGTAATTCTTTGGCCCCTTACAAAACAGCCATCTGGGAGAGATGTACTATGCATGTGCCTCACCTGCATGGCAGCCAGAAACGGCACCAGCCAAAAAAAAAAAAAAAAAAAAAAGGGGGAAGAAGAAGAAGGGAAAAAAGGAGGGAGGGGGCTATAGCAATAGAGAGCGATAGAGAAAGACAGTAAGGAAGGAAGGAAGGAGAGAGAGAGAGAGGGAGGTAGAGAGAGAGAGAGCTAGT
>NC_085878.1:33617832-33630332 GCF_034702125.1 Engraulis encrasicolus
CGCTTTTCACTTCACTTGTGTGTATGTATGTGTATAGTATGTATGTGCATATGTATGTATGTATGTATGTATGTATGTGCTGTAAGTACTGTGTGTACACTGTACAGTCGTCTGTATTTATATATGTGAGTACGATCATTCTCACTTTCTTTCTTTTTTTCTCTCTTTCTTTCTTTCTGTCTGCCTTTCTTTTTGTCTTTCTATCTGACCTTTCTCAGTTTCCCACAGTCAAGTGTCACCCAACACCTGTTCATATCGCCTGTCATAACAAGAGGCAATTTCTTTTGACATCTGAAAATTGTAACTACCACATTTTTTCTTTCTTTCTTTCAGCCTTAAATGAATTGCTTCAGTTTCAGATAAGCATGCATGTTCACAGGTACAGTAGCAGGAAGACTGACACCCATGGCAAAGGAAGCCGACAATGGGGTGACAAAGGGGTCAGTTGTCCCGGGCACAGGGAGATGGGGGGCCACATTGAAGGCAAGGCAAGGCAATTTTATTTCTAAAGCGCATTTCATACACAGAGTAATTAAATGTGCTGAGCAGTGATTAAAAAAACATGCAAAATCATGAACTTAAAATAAAAAAAATACAATGCAAGAAGTGCAATAAATGTATTTGGTGGGGGGCCCTTTCATATGACTTTGTCCTGGGTCCAGTCAAAGCTGTCAGCGGCCCTGCCCACGGCAAGTGCTCCAGGTCTAAACACGCCGCCAGTCTCCGGTTCCCAGGCAGGGCAGGCAAGCACATCATGAACCTGAGGAGCTGCCTGGCCTGGCCACGGCTACGGGGCGGGTCAACCACGGGGTTGAATTCCAGCCTCGGGGACAGACAGGGGCTGTCTGTCTGTCTATCTGTCTGTCTGTGGGTTGTGTGTCTGTTTGTGTGTAAACTTGCAGAGAGCTGTGGAGAACAGAGGAAAAACAAGACACACCAGTAACGCGGTAATCAAGCATTTGTTCCACTGCTAACACAAGGCTAATTAAGTGCTAGTGATATGCTTGAAGCTTTTTTTGGGGGCTGTTGTTGCAGTCTCTGAGGTCCCAGGGGGGAGTACACACAGGTGTTGGGATGGGTGGTGATGCATCTGTGTGTGTGTGTGTGTGTGTGTGTGTGTGTGCGTGCGTGCGTGCGTGCGTGCGTGCGTGCGTGCGTGCGTGCGTGCGTGCGTGCGTGCGTGCGTGCGTGCGTGCGTGCGTGTGTGTGTGTGTGTGCGTGTGTGCGTGTGCGTGTGTGTGCGTGTGTGTGTGCGGGCGTGCGGTTGGGGAGGGGGCGGTTGTGTTTACAGGATAACAGTGGAAGGCAGACAGTACAGTACTGAATAGGCCAAAAGGAAGGATGCTGCAGGGGTTAGTGAAGTATGGCTCAGTGTGGTTACGGGAAGAGGATGGTGTTATGTGATAGAGCACCAGATACTTGGCCTCTTCCCACAATCCAGCCGCTTCTGCTGGGTTGAATTCCATTTTAAGTACCCAGGCACTCACTCTCTCCCTCTCCCACCCAAACATCACAGTCAAGGCATGTGTCTGCATTCATCTTTTCCCCCCAACAGGGAAGCCGACAGGGCGTGGGGGCAACAGGGTTAGTTGTCCCATGCCCAGGGAGAGAGGGGCCCCAGAATTGAGTGCTCATTACATTGTGTGTATTGGGGTGGGGGGCCCTCTCAGATGACTTTGTCCTGGGCCCTACCAAAGCTGTCAGCAGCCCCGATCCCCACCACACACCATTACCAACCACTCTCTATCTCTTTCTCACTTTCTCACTCTCTCTGTCCCTCTCTCTCTCTCTATCCTTCTCTTTTCCCCTCGGTCACAGTCTCTCTGCAACCCGGTTATTAACGCAAACATGGGGCTGTCACTTGTTTGTGCTTTTAATTGCGTCTGGTTATGTCTCCCGTGAACACATCATATAATCCAAATTCTTTTTCGCACTGTATAATCAGACACTGAACCTCACAGTTTTACCGACAGAGCGGCAAAGACTTAACAGGAAATTACCACAAGCAATTACGATTACAGCACAAAGATGCCCGTCATGGCTCGCAGTCAAAAACAGCCTGGCGTATCCGCAAAAGCTTTTCCAGCTGACAACGAATGCGCTTGCTGAGACGACTGATCCTCCAAATAGAGGTCAATTCAGTTAAGGTTTCTTTTTAAAATATATATTTTTTAGAGGACAGTGGAGGAGAGACAGGAAATGAATGGGGAGAGAGAGATGGGGAAGGAGCGGCAAATGACCCAGGCCGGAATCGAACCCAAGGTCACCGGATTTAGCTACCCAGTGCCCAACCGTTAGGCCACGGCAGGGTTGCCAAGATTGTTATGTCTCCCCCCTGCCCCAATATGAAATAATTAGAGATGCACCGGATCCTGATTTTTAGGATCCTGCCGGATACCGGATCCACTGCTTAAGATCCTGCCGGATCCGGAACCGGATACCGGATCCTACAAAAGGGTTGAAACATATAGCCTGACAGTCTATATGTCTATAGGATCCGGACAGTCTGAAAAACCCTATTATCCTGCCGGATCCGGAACCGGATCTTGGATCCTGTACATCTCTAGATGCCAAACCCATTGGAAACAGAAAGCTTGAGAAAACAGGTTATGCATTCAGGGAGGCTACTGGAAAAGAGGTTCAATCTGTTTTCCTGGTGAATTATGTTTCATGTCTTGTTTGTTATAGAGCTCATAGTGGAATTGTTCTAATTTGTTGTATTCTAATTTCTTATTCTTTTCATTTCTGAGTGAGCATGCAGTACTGTGAACATAGCATTGTCTGTGGTTATTGTTCAGGCCGTATTTAGTGATATGGTTAACCTCACGTCAGTGTTGTGTTTTCATCATTTAGACAGGCTTGTAACGCTGCCATAGAGGTTGCAAAAACACAGTGTAAACACAAAGAGAGAGAGAGAGAGAGAGAGAGAGAGAGAGGGAGAGAGATAGAGAGAGAGAGAGAGAGAGAGAGAGAGAGAGAGAGAGAGAGAGAGAGAGAGAGAGAGGGAGAGAGAGAGACTCCGCACACACACATTTTCACACAAACCAACAGAAAACTACATAAACATACTCAGTTAGGACAATCTCAATATTGCTACTGTGACTTTGAACAAAGCCATGGCACATGGCAGATTAGAGGGGAAAATTATGCATGTTGGCTATGAAATATGCATAAAGCTATGTCTCTGGGATAGCAGTGCCAGTCACACAGGATCACAACACTCACAACACACACACACAGACAATGACACACACACACACACACACACACACACACACACACACACACACACACACACACACACACACACACACACACACACACACACACGCACACACACACACACACACACAGACACACACACACACACACACACACACACACACACACACACACACACACACACACACACACACACGCACACACGAGTGCGCGCAGGCAGAAACCAAACACAAACACAGAGAGAGAGAGCAATCATAATTGTCTCGACTTTCATCCCCAGTGCCCCGACTTTAATGGGTGTAGGCACATAAGAGAAACATCTGCAGGAATAATTAAAAGCAGCATAAATCTTTTCTGTGAGCATCTTAGCACATTTTTTCTCAACCACTCATTTACTTTATTTGAGCGGCTCCAAGAATAGCAATAAAAAGGGCGTGCAATAAAACAGAGACTCGAGCGCAAGCCACCAATATTGTTTAAGAATTAAACGCCCCAAATATCTTGGGGAAATAAGGCTGTTTTCCTCTGGATGGGCCTAATCTGCCCAGTCATGGTGGTTTGAAGGAGAATGTTTTTATCATGTTTTAAGAGGTTTGGTTCCAGCTCCACTCACCACACAGATCTCACTCAAGTGGTGGGGGCCTCTCATCTACCCTCTCACTCTACTCTCGCTCCTTCTCTCTTTCCCTCCGGCGGCCCTCTCTCTCTCCCTCTCTCTCTCTGTCTCCTTGTCTTTTTCTCTCTCTCTCTCTCTCCCTCTCTCTGTTCGGCCTTACTATGCTTTTCTCTCTCTCGCTTTCTCTGTCTCTCTGTCTCTGTCTCTGTCTCTGTCTGTCTCTCTCTGCCATGCTTCATGCGCTGCATTCTGCCACAGCCATGGTGAAAAAATGACACTCATGGGTCTGGAAGTGATAAAAACAAATAAGATGGTACGAAATGATTGTCAAACGAAAATACCCCAAAGCCAGATGAACGAACGGGTGAACATGGGTGACTCTGCCATGGCTGGAAAGCCTACACCACAATTCTTTCCCCCCGCAGAAATTAGCCGTGAGATGCGGTCTGTCTGAGTGTGCAGTAAATGTCCTAGCGTCATTTCAACACTTAGAGAGTCTAATATGACACTCTTAGTGTTTCTCCTCGCAGTCTCCACGTGTTAAATTAACACAGAGGAGTTTACCGTGATGGGGAAGGAGAGTTAATGGCTTTCTTTCTCGTCTTAGTGTGGGTCTCGCTATCATGGCGTGGCGGAGATGGAAAAAAAGAGGTGAGCTCCGCTCCGCTCCTTTGTATCAATTACAGGGCCCTGCCCCTACAGTTAAAGCCGGGAGATTATCTCCTGCTGGCCCCCAGCTCCCACAATCAACACAAAAGGCATTTGCAGACACAACACTTTGACAACAGTCAAGTACAAGAGGTGTGTGTGGAACTTAGAGAGGTCTCTCTCTCTCTCCTCTCCTCTCCTGCTGCTCACTGCTCAACTACACACCCAACCCCAAAACAGAGACGCACACACATGAGAGACACAGGTAAGTGTGTGCACACACACACGCACACACATGCACATGCACTCTTACACGCACGCATGCGCGCAAGCACACACACACAGACACAGACCCACCCACACACACACACACACACACAGGCCCAGCCCTCCATCCACCCTGCCGCCACAGCCGCCCTGGGGCCAGTATGCAGCTCTCAGCTCTCAGGTGTCTGCAGGTGTGTGTTACCGCCGCAGAGGAGAGGAGAGGAGAAGAGAGGAGAGGAGAGGAGAGGAAAATTGCTGGAAGTGGCTGTGCGGATGAGCGTCTTGGCGTGCAGGCTCCAGCCAATATACTGATACCCTACCACAGTGATTCTCAAACTGTGGGATGGGGCCCACTGTGGGCTGCGAAGGTGTTCCAAGTGGGATCTGAAATCATTTTTCTAAAAATCTAAACAACATGTGTTGCAGTGTTTTATTTATTCATTTCATTTTTTGTATTCATTTCGGTTGGGTTGTTTATTGGGCCAGAGGTGGTCCATTTGTGGAAATTATGAAAACGTTGGAAAATGTTGGGAACTCTACCACCATGCCAGTGGGGCTCCTGGGGTGCGTTTCTCGACAACGTCGTCGCTAACAAAGTTAGCAACTTACTTGGTTGCAATGCAAATTCCCATAGGGAACCAAGTAAATTGCTAACTGGCTAGCAGTAATACTTTTGAGAAACGGGGTCCTGCCTTGTTGACACCATGGGAACTGTCACATGGTCTTGTGCAGGGTAATTGGGACTTGAGGTCATCCATTTTGGACACACAACTAACACACCCATAGGCACAGCCACAGACAGAGACATGGACACAGACAGATAGACGGCCGGTCACACACACGCTCACGCTCGCACGCACGCACACACGCATGCACGCACAGACACACACACACACACACAAAACCCCACCATCTCACCAAACCCTAACCCTCACACTACTCAAAGTCTTAACCCCTTTGCTCTCCATCCCAGACCTGGGCCTGCCTGTTTCAGGTGGATTTCACTGCTGAGACTTGTCAGATATCCGGCCGTCTGGTTGGCTTCTAAGGCCTGTTTCTCAGGGAGCCTGGCCGCAAGGGCTCAGCAAGACACGGTACGGCACTTTCCGTCCCTCTCAGCACCACCACAGCCCATGCCCAGGGCTGCTGACAGCTTTGCCTGGGCCTGGACAAAGGTATCTGAAAGGGCCCCCCTTCCTATACATACAATGTAACTGGGATTCGATTCTGGGGCCCCCTTCTCCCTGGGCCTAGGACAATGTAGCCCACTTCCCCTCCCTCTCAGCACCACCACAGCCCAGGCCTATGTTTACCACATCTTTTCCTGTGTCCCTCTCTCTCTCTCTCTCTCTCTCTCTTGCTCTCCCTCCTTCTCTCCTCTCTCTGCATCTCTCTCTCTCTCTCTCTCTCTCTCTCTCTCTCTCTCTCTCTCTCTCTCTCTCTCTCTCTCTCTCTCTCTCTCTCTCTCTCTCTCTCTCTCTCTCTCTGCCCCTTTCTCATCTATCTCTGTCTTGGTTTCTCTCTCTCTTTCTGTCACTCACTTCTATCTCACACACTCTTTCTCTCTCTATCATTCTCTCTATCAACCACAGTCCTCTCTCTCTCTCTCACCAGGCTCTCTTTCTCCCCTCCTCCCTCTCTCTTTCTCTCTCCGTTCCTTATTTTCGCTCTGGAACTTTCATTCTGCAGAGGGGATAAAAATACAGCCCTGTGAATTTATGGCTCTCCCGGAGTTGCCATTAAAAATATGAACTTCTCAGACATTTGCTCCGAAAGCGGAGTAGGAAAACAGAGCGACCGCAGAGTTTACTCAGAGACACCGCAACAGCGAGGCCTGCAGTCTCCGCGCTCCCACTTACAGCCCAGGCCTCCGGCATTAAAACGCCAGGGTGAGGAAAAGCCTTAAGGAGAAGGAGGAGGAGGAGGAGGAGGAGGAGGAAGGGCAGGGACACTGTCTAAACACACACTGGATGTACACATTCACACACACTTATAGTGCATGCGTACAATATTATAAGCAGAGCTACTTACAGTACATACAAACATGCTGCACACATACAGTATTCACAGACTTCTTCTGGGAATCAGACTTAATCGGAGAAAGAAAGAGAGATATAGAGAGCACAAAACAGAAATAAATACTGACAATCATATAGACACACATACAGTATGTTACGCAGTGGGCCTACGCACACATTCTCACACACTTTTTCTTGATATCACCCTGATATAGAAGAGAGAAAGAGCATAAAGAAAAGCAAGACACAGAGAGAGAGAGAGTAAAAGAGACAGAGAGATACATACAAACACACATTTATGCATACACATGCACAAACCCCCACAACCACAAACACAAGAGCGAGTACACGTTTATAAACACCCACACAGACACAAACACAACCACACACTCACGAACACACAAATGCACACGCACACACGAACGCACAAACAAACATAAATGCAAACAAACACACACAAAAATGCATGCACACACAAAGGCACGCACACAGACACACACAGACACACAGACACACACACACACACACACACACACACACACACACACACACACACACACACACACACACACACACACACACACACACACACACACACACACACACACACACAGCAACACCCCATCACCCACACAAAAGTGTAGCTCACTCTCTCACACCACATCTATTTGTTGATTTGTGTTCCTGGTGTGCCCACTGTTGTCTGTAAACACTCCACAGGAACTATTTCGGACTCGTTTTCTCCCCTCCCATACACAGGGCCGCTGACAGCTTTGGCTGGGCCCAGGACAAAGGAATCTGAAAGGGGCCCCTTACCAAATACATTCAACGCAATGAGAACCCAATTCTGGGCCCCTTCTGTCCATGGGCCTGGGACAACTGTCCCCTTTGTCCCCCTCTGACAGCCTCCGCTCCCCACCACATCCGGCATGATGAAGAAGGAAAAAGGGAAAAAAAGAGTTAAAATAATAGGGGCTGCCATACCCAAAAGGACCCATTAATCAATGTTGATAATCACAAGTTTGTTTAACACAGCATTACCCGCCTATTATTATATGGTTGTGACGTCATCTGTCGAATGCTCCATTCATTTCAACGGGGCTCCCCAACGTTCGCACGTCTGTTATTTTTCGATAACGGACGGGTTGGTCTATAACAGACCGCTGTCAATGGCAACAAGACTTTTCACTGCTAAAGCGACTTTTCAACAAGACTCTAATCAGCTGCTGTGATAGACAACACCTGTTGTCCTGGCTACCTAGCTGTTAGCGGTGTTCCACAACGGCACTGTTTTGTTTTGCGCGGCAAAAATCTTTTGACATTAAAAACTATAGTAGACTTCTATCTCCGCTCCGCGTCGGGGTCTAAAGATTCTCTCTGTCGTGCTGCTATTCCACGGTAGCGACCTTCTCGCCGAACGTTAACCCTTACTTACATTCCTGTAATCTTCAGATTTTTTTTCTTGGCAAGTTTAGTTTTTTCTACCTCTCCCTCTCTCCATATTGTTGGCTTCCTCCTTTCTCACTCTCTCTCTCTCCCTCTCTCTCTCTCTCTCTCTCTCTCTCTCTCTCTCTCTCTACCCCTTCCTAGCCTACTGAAGAAAATGACAGCTGCTTTTTCCCCTGCAAAAAGGTTCTGCTCCTCCGTTCGTCTTTTCAGCAGATAATCTATGGCTTGCGCAGGGCTCGTCTGCGGCACTTACATGCAGCGACATGGTGAGTCAGGGCCTTAATGCTGTCATTAGCCAGCCTAATACGAGTAGAGCGCCGTCTGGGCTTCTGAGCTCCGAAATGCCAGTTTTGGTGTGACCTGGGGCCACAGGGTGCGAGCATAATAAAAAGATGCCAGCCAGTCTCCCAGCCAGGAGCGAAGGAGAAGAGAGAGAAAGGAGGAGAGGAGGAGATAGTTATATGGAGGGAGAGCGAGCAAGAAAGAAAGGGAGAGACAGAAAGAGAGAGAGATAATTCAATGAAGGGTGAGAGATGGAGAGAGTAAGAAAGCAAGACAGAAAGGGAGAGATGAAGATGAAGAGGCCGGGTGGATGATAGAGATAGCGAAAGGAAGGATGAGAGAGAGAGAGAGAGAGAGAGAGAGAGAGAGATTGGGAAAGCAATTGCCTTTTGTCATGCCTTTGCATAGCCAGTGGCCCTCAACTGGTCCTGTGGCACTATAGCTTGGGGAAATGGCAGAGGACAAGCCTGACAGGGAGAGAGAGTCTTTTCTAGAGAGGCAGTGTGCTGCCATTAGCCAAAGCCAATAGACTCTAACTAGGGTTAGGAAGAGGGCTAGCTAACTTTAGCTACAAATACATACATGGCCACAAACACGAACATACTGTACATGGATATGAATACAAACACATGAACACGGCGCGCGCGCGCGCGCACACACACACACACACACACACACACACACACACACACACACACACACACACACACACACACACACACACAGGCCCGTTGCGTTAAGGTACGCAATGTAGGCAGCTGCCTAGGGCCCCCGAGTAGGTGGGGCCCCCAAGGACGACAGGTTATGGACCCAACAGCAACGACGATTTGAAATAGCTTTATAATAAGGCAATGCCATCTTTATGAAGGGCTCTGCTGCGAGGGAAGCAACAGCGCCTCCCTAATGCCCCCTGCTCGAGGGGGCCCCCCTTCCAATAGGTTTGCATCAGCGACAGCGACGTGAAAATGTCTTTTGCCAAAAGGTGCAACGACAAATGTAGTCAAAGTACCCCTATCTCGAGGGGGCCCCCCTTCCAATTTGTTCAACCGTCAAATTCAGCGCAAATACAAACTGAAGATGAAGCTACATAATCTCTCACTGGATGTTGCGCAGACGCCAGTTTATATTACATTTTTGGCTCAAGACAGTTGCTTTTAAAATAAAAGTTAATCTTGAAGGCGACATATTAGGCTACTCTCTGTACTGCAACCAAACTGTCCCAGGCCAGTTGACATCGCACAGACAGCGAGATGCTTCATTTAGGCGACAGTGTTATGTTTTCAAAAACATCCGTGAAGGATTATCCATGTGCTGTAACAAGCACTGGGCAAACGTCGATTGTTCCATAACGCATCTGCATAACGCATAACGCAACACGGAACTGTTTTGAATGTAGTTGCGCAACTGAAACGAATGAACAATGTGAATATGCATATGCATATGACCAATATTTCGGATAACACGAGTCACAAGTGCGCTGGGATAGCTAGCCTACATTGTAGCCCACTTTCTTGCTATTATATGGATTACACATTGGAATTTGGGACCATGATTCTGGAAACTTGTGGATTACAGTGAGAGGTTGGGATACATTCTGCGGTCAAGACAACTCAAGGTAAGGGCACCGGGGTATTGGTCCCCTATAATTGACACAGCTGTCAACCACGGAGTAACGTAGGTGGTTGTTCAGTGATCCTGGGTCGCTACAGAGTAGCCTATTTGTGTGTGCTGCGGTATTACTAACAACTTTGGATTGTATTTTCAAATGCGTGGTGGATGCAATACGAAAAAAAATCTCGTCGGGGAGACCCCCCCTGGCTTGGTTAGAATTCTTGCTACCAATATCACATACCCCCAACCCCCCCACTGTGCTGCTCATTCGTTTTTCAGCCTTGAGTTTCTGGACTAGGCCTATTGTTTTATGAGTCAATAGTTGGTTTTGCACAAATGGAGCACCCTTGGTTAGATTTTAAAAGTGGTTGGAAAGATTAGACCTTTCTTTATTTGTGATTGGCAATGCAGATCATGATTTTCGTGGTAGGGTCAAAAAAATCTGATTGGGCCATATAGGCATACTCTTATGTGAGATAGGCCAGGTTAAACTGAACATTCAATTAGCCTACTTCATGAGCGGAGCCTACTGAATGGAATGGGCTATATTTGCCCAGGTCTTTCTTCATAAAGTTTCATAAAATTAACTGTAGGGACTAGTTATCATACTAGATTGCATTTCCTCACAGGAAATGCTGGTGTATGCTTGCTCTTTATGCATTCATTGCCCTTCATGCATGTGTTGCCCTGCCACAACACTGTCTATAAGGTGACTTCTTGTTTGTTCCATTAGATTTCTATGGTGTCTGTGACATTGTGTTGTAATGGTAGGCTATGTGACAATGACTGAAGTGCCATCCAAAAATTGTCTAGCCCCTCCGAAACCTGAAACAGAAGTTCTGGCGCCGTGGCTACCCTGTCAGGTGCCCCAACCCCCCCACGCGTAGAAAAAAAAACTGAGGGCCCCGACAACCCCTTTGCCTAGGGCCCCCAAAATCCTAGAAACGGGCCTGCACACACACACACACACACACACACACACACACACACACACACACACACACACACACACACACACACACACACACCACTGAACTCTCTCTCTCTCTCTTTTTCTCTCTCTCTCTCTCTCTCTCTCTCTCTCTCTTTTTCTCTCTCTCTAATACATCCATAAATAGATGCAAAGCCTTCTACGCAACACATTTCATACAGCCTGTGCAGACAGCGTTCCCCTGGTTTGAACCCTCCTACCCCAGCAGTTTTCAAGAAATTTGTCATACCCAGGTGAGAGTCGCAGACAGTTTTGAGTCTTATTGCAATTCCATCAAACCACTTTTTTTTTTCTTCTTGCCTTCACCCTTACGACTATTATTCATCCGAAAGCCATAATGTGTGGAAAACGACAGAGATCTAAATTGATAAAACATGCCCCTACTTAGTCCACACCTGTCTTTTCTTCCAAATAACACACCCACACAATTAAGACTAAACTCTCACATAAATCTCTGAGGACGCTTATTTTAAGAGCCTCCGGGGCTGTGAGACATTTGCCTTTGATTGCGCTGTGTGTTGCAAGATTGCATTTTGGGGAAGGAGAGAGAGAGAGAGAGAGAGAGAGAGAGAGAGAGAGAGGAGAGGGAGAGAGAGAGAGAGAGAGAGAGAGAGAGAGAGAGAGGAGAGGGAGAAAATAGAGAGATGACGGACTGGTTGAGCAGTCTGAGGGATTCGGGAATTCCATTTGACTAGCTGAAAGCAGAGTGGCCCTGTATCGCTAGCGTGCGGCTCGTATAGTAAAAAGACACCAAGACACTATACGTAGCACGTGTTTATGTTTGAAAGGGATTTATTGAACACGAGTCCCCTGCTAAGCTAATCTCAACTGGCAAAGGGGGATCAGTGTTTCACCTTGACACGCATACACACTCACTCACTGACACAAATACGTGCTGCATACCCCCACATCCCCACACACACACCGCCACACGCTTTCTTGACAGGCACACAAATACACCCAACTCATTGTATATGCACATTTACTGTAAGTAACAGTGGTGTGCAGTGTGTGTCTGACTCATCCTAAACCACCCCACCCCAAAAAAACAAACGGTATGCTGTTTCAAGCAAAACAGACACTTTTGCTGTTCCTTTTGTGGTTGTTGGTGACTGTGTAGTATGGCAAACCGTATGTGCTAAGTCCCATGTAGAACAATATTTTTATTGCATTAGGATCAGTCCAAAAATGTGATAGCATTAGCCTGCCTGGCATGGCATCTGTGTCTTTGCATAATTTCCAACAATGTTTATGTCTTTATGAATGTGTATGGCAGGCCTATTTATGTTTATCCAATTTAGAAGACAATTTTTTACACATGTTTTTAAGAGGTTTCACAAATGGTAGAAAATAGTGGCTAGACAGGCAATAGGTACACTCAGGTAATGTGGGATAC
>NC_085878.1:33635332-33645332 GCF_034702125.1 Engraulis encrasicolus
AAGACAGATGGCTGCCTGGAGAGTAAGAGAGAGAGAGAGGAGAGAGAGAGAGAGAGAGAGAGAGAGAGAGAGAGGGCAGACAGAGTGAAAGAATGTATGAGAGAGAGAGAGAGGCAGAGAAAGAGAGAGAGAGAGAGGCAGAGAGAGAGGGGGGGAGCAAAGTAAGGCAGCCGAACAGAGAGAGAGAGAGAGAGAGAGAGAGAGAGAGAGAGAGAGAGAGAGAGAGAGAGAGAGAGAGAGAGAGAGAGAGAACATACGAGATAGAGAAGTGAATGAGACAGAGAGAGAGAAGGGGGTGGTGGAACAGAGCCACTCCGAAACATGTCATCCCCGAATACACTGGGGCTGGAGCTTTTTGACACTTTGTGTGAACGATCAGTGACAAAACAGCGGGAAAATGTGCCACTGTTTGGAGAAATCCCCACCGTTACCCATCTGCTCCCATTTGTGGCCCCTGTTTCCGGAATAATACTGACAGAGCTTGCGTTGGATATGTGACCTGAAACAAGCGTCTGTTTGATCATCCCTGTAACGCTTTCATTCTGTCACAAAAGGAAGCGCGTGCTTCCGTTAATATTAAAGAGGTATTAAATATTTCGAAAGAAAATGGCACACTGGCGCTGATACATTATACATCAATTGCCGGGGATGTGACACGGCCCATTAGGAAAGTAAACTGATGTGTACATGGCAGGCGGGGTGAAACGAAAAAAGGGGACGGCGTGGGGTGGTGTGTGTGGAGTGGTGTGTGTGGGGTGGAGTGTGTGTGGGGTGGTGTGTGTGTGGAGTGGTGTGTGTGTGGAGTGGTGTGTGTGTGTGTGTGTGTGTGTGTGTGTGTGTGTGTGTGTGTGTGTGTGTGTGTGTGTGTGTGTGTGTGTGTGTGTGGAGTGGTGTGTGTGTGTGTGTCGGGGTGATAGAAACCGGAGCGGTGGTCTCGTGGGGGCCATGTCGAGGTCCCGGTGCCGGGGAAGCATCAAATCTTAAGCCTCGCCGTGTGAAGCCAGGAGAGGACGTGCGGAGGAGGCAATCCAATCTGCCTGCTAATTCTAGTTCCTCCCTACCATGCGTATGCACCTACCCACACTCAGGCCCGCAGACAGGGAGGGACAAAGGGGTATGTTGTCCTGGGCCCTCGGACAGAGGGGGCCCAGAATTTGGTCCCCATTACATTGCATATATTGGGTACAGAGGGTCCTTTTAGATTACTTTGTCCTGGGCCCAGTGAAAGCTGTCAGCGGCCCTGCCCACACTACGGACGGAGAATATAGTACAGGGATGGTGAGAGAAAGATTGACAAGAGGATTCCTTCTAATGTGTGCATCTATAGCCTACTAGTGACGGAGATATATGGTACAGAGATGGTGAGAGATAGACCAAACAGAGGCACCCCACCCTGTGTATATCTGTACAACTACGTACTGACAGACATTATGTACAGTGACAGTGAGAAATAGATTGATAGTTAGAGAGGGTGAGAGGCTGGCAGAGAATATTGGAAACAATATTTTTTTTTAAAGTGAATAGATGGAAAAAAGTGACTATAGGAAGATGACTTAATAGGCAAAGTGCAATCAAATTGTTTGTACATGTACAAGTATGTGTGCCTAGTCAATAAAACCAATGCTGCAGAGTACTGACACTATTGTACAAGGTACAGGTATCCCTAAAACATGAAGCCAAGAGACTTTCAAACATAGTTGTTTAAAGTAGAAGTACTGTCACAGATAATTACAATATTAGTAGTATGATATATTACAAAGTTGAAACCAAGAAGTATCACGCCACTAATTGTAATTACATCTGTAAGAGTTCTACTTTATACAATTCTGCTCCCAACGTCTTGGGAGAGAGTTTGTGGCCACGGGAGTATTGGCTGGAATGGTCTTTTTGCACGAGGGACACTTGAGTGGCCGGAGATAGGTATTGAAAAAACGCTGTGTGTGTGTGTGCGTGTGTGCGTGTGTGCGTGCCTGCGTGCGTGCGTGCGTGTCTATGTGTGTGTGTCTGTGTGTGTATTCACCCCATGGTGTGTGTGTGTGTGTGTGTGTGTGTGTGTGTGTGTGTGTGTGTGTGTGTGTGTGTGTGTGTGTGTGTGTGTGTGTGTGTGTGTGTGTGTGTGTGTGTGTGTGTGTGTGTGTGAGTGTGAGTGTATGTATGTTTGTGTGTTCTGTGTTTGCCTATGTGTCTGTGTGAGTGTGTGTGTGTGTGTGTGTGTGAGAGAGAGAGAGAGACCCTGCAACTCTCCGACACCTCATTAACTCAGTGACGGCTCGGGCCCAAACAAATTTAGAACAATCCAACAGCTTGGCAGGGGCATAATGGCCCTCTCAGAGCTCCGGCTCGCCACTGACAGGCCGGCCAGCATCACCTCATGTGTTTGCCCTTCACAAGGATGCCTTGTGGGGCAGAGGCGAGGCCGAGCTGAGGCTGCCCCACACCCCCTACCTACCTGCCCGGCGTCCGCCTGCCTGCATGGTGGTGGTGGTGGTGTTGGTGGCAGGGCCGCTGACAGCTTTGGCCGGGGCCCTGGACAAAATAATCTGAAAGCCCCAGCCCCCCCCCCCCCCCATCAGGAGTAAGACACCATGGTGGCCCCTGCACTACACCTTGCAGGTGCCCCCTTTATGAACAATATTTGTTAAGTTTGTGTCATGTAAGGCCCCCTGTAAACGTTGGTGCCCCTGGGTACTGTGCCATTTACCATTATGGATAATCCGTCCCTGCCCCCCCATACAATGCTATACGGATCGGATTTGGGGCCCCCCGTCTCCCTGGGCCCGGGACAGCTGACCCCCCTTGTCCCCTTCCCCTTGTCAGCTTCCCTAGGTGAAATCACAGACGTCCAGTGTCCTAACCCACGCATATGCCCCTGTCTGCCTGTTGCTGTATGACCAGGGGTGACATACACAGTGACAATGACATTGTGATATTTTTTGGTTTTGCTTTTTGTTTGTTTAAATATAATTATGATGAGATTGCACAAACTGCAATTGACATACTCTAGGAAACACATCTGTAGCTGTAATTATTTTTTTTCTACGTATCTTCTACGTATTTGCAGTTTTATCAGTAAATGCAAAGTTGTACCACTTTTATATGTTTTACTATATGCGCTGATTATATGTGGTTTATCCTTGACCAAAGTCATCTAATGGAATAGTTTTTGGTCAATGGTCATCCCTAAAGGGCAGAGTTGTCTGTCACTAAACTCCACTCCCCCAATTCACTTACAGTAGTGTGGTGATCGGCCATGCAGCGCACCGTTCTGAAGTGCCATTCACCATGTTACAACTCGACAAACCACGGATGAAACACCACTGGAAACATTATTTAAAGTTTTCAATAAATTCTTAGTGGCGCTTTAATATTGGCTTTCATCTGACCCCCTCACTGTCAGGTTTTCAAGCCAGGCACTCAGTTGCGTAAGGGAACGATGCATGCAGAACATCATGCTGAAGTGCCACGCGTCCTGTAACAACCCGGTGAACCACGGAAACAACTCTGGAAACATTATTTAAAGTTTTCAATAAATACTTAGTGATGCTCTAATATTGGCTTTCATCTGACCCCTTCACGGTCAGGTTTTCAAGCCAGGCACTCAGTTGCGTAAGGGAACGATACTGCACACCGTTCTGAAATGCCATTCACCTTGTTACAACTCGATGAACCACCGAAGAAACAACTCTGGAAACATTATTTAAAGTTTTCAATAAATACTTAGTGGTGCTTTAATATTGGCTTTCATCTAACCCCCCACTCCCTTACCACTTTAATATGCACTACTGACAAGCTCACACTAGTTTTGACATCTGGACACTGGTGTGCATGAGAGGTGAGGTCATCTGGCAACCCCTCTCTCTCATGCCTTCCATGGTAGACGGGTGACTGGGGGTGGGTGCGGGGGCTGCCTTAACCTCCCCGCCCCCTTACTCCATGTGTCCCTGCAACCAGGGTGCCTGGGGTTTAGGGTGGATTTACGCAGCAACGCTATGTACTCCCCCTTCCATTAATTGCAAAGGAAAGCGACACCCCACACGGTTATCGCATGATTACAACATGACGGCTCTCGGCTTTCACCATTAAGGGATGGGACCAAGGGACAGTGTCAGGTTTTCAGGCTGGCCGGTTGAGTAAGAGAGAGAGAGAGAGAGAGAGAGAGAGAGAGAGAGAGAGAGAAGGGGAGAGAGGGAGAGTAGGAAAGGGAGAGAAAGACGGAGAACAAAAACCATAACATGGGAAAAAGAAAGAGAGAGAAAGAGGGTAGCACGAAAGGCACAGAGAAAAAGTGAGAGAAAAGTAGACAGAGAGAGAGAGAGAGAGAGAGAGAGAGAGAGAGAGAGAGAGAGAGAGAGAGAGAGAGAGAGAGAGAGAGAGAAATACGCAGACACGGACCGAGAGAGAGGGAGAGTCGTTGGTGCTGGGTGCTGAGCTTGCTAATGCGTCAGTGCGACAGGGGAGGTGGCACACACATGATCCCGCTGTGAGGCGGGCGACACTTTGCCATGGAGACAGGGGTCAAACACACAGCACAGCGAATGACCCCCCGCTCCCCTGCCCTCGCCCTCCCCTGCCCTGGCTTGGCACCCTAGCCCAGTCTAATGACTTTGGACACAACTGATACACTTTATGTGCAGACACACAAGCGCTCACTTACACTCGCACGCAAACACACCCACACACCCCCACGCAATGCTGGAACTTACGCAAAGACACACACGCAGAAGGCAACACGATCAAGCACTTACGGACATACAGGACATGTGCGCACTCATACGCAAGAGAGAAAGAGAGAGAGGGACACCAGAGAGTGAGAGAGAGAGAAAGAGAGAGGGAGGGAGAGAGAGAGAGAGAGAGAGAGAGAGAGAGAGAGAAAGAGAGAGAGAGAGAGAGAGAGAGAGAGAGAGAGAGAGAGAGAGAGAGAGAGAGAGAGGGTACAAAAATAATTTTACGCCCTGCATGTCCAATAAGGTCTGTGGCAGTGGTGACGGTGGCAGTGGCGGTGGCGTGGTGGCGGTGGTGGCGGTATGGAGCGGGGGTTGCACGATGGGTGTGTGGCGGGGCGGGGGGCAGGCAGGCCCAAAAAAAGGCAAAGGATAATCATGCGTGGCGTGCGAGGAGGGGAGGGGAGCCGGATGCTTCTCTATACCAGGGCTTATTTTGGTAGTGACAGAGGCGGCAGGCGAGCACTCTTGATTGTTTGAGTGTCTGTGTTTATGTTTGTGGCCTAGCCCTGTGTGCTGTTATGGCTGGTATCCTCAGGCCTTCTCATTAAGTATGTGTGTTTCAGTATGTTTGTAAGTGTGCGTGTTACGTGTATACAGTATGTGGGCTTGGAGATGTATACAGTACACGTGTGTGTGTGTCTACAGTACGTGTGTGTATGTGTGTGCGTGTATGTGTGTGCGTGTTTGTGTGTGCGTGTTTGTGTGTGTGTGTGTGCGTGTTCGTGTGTGTGTGTGTGTGTGTGTGTGTGTGTGTGTGTGTGTGTGTGTGTGTGTGTGTGTGTGTGTGTGTGCGTGTTCGTGTGTGTGTGTGTGTGTGTGTGTGTGTGTGTGTGTGTGTGTGTGTGTGTGTGTGTGTGTGTGTGTGTGTGCGTATGCGTCAGTGACGTTTCAGCAGTAGCCCACGTCAGTCAGGGTGGCGCAACGACAGTCACTGCCACTATTTTATGGATTTTTGTTTATTTTTTTTTATCGTCCTATCTAACAAGCATATTCATTGCAGCATATCAACCACTAATTACGAATTACCACCTGAGGTCTGAGCTAAAAAAAAACACCAATTCTTTCACCCATAAGCGTAAGCATATGCATGTGCCAAGGCTTGACACTGGCACCTGCCAACCGGCCAAATGCTGGTAAAACATGGCTGTGGCTAGTAACAATTTCAGTCTCACTAACCATTTTGACAGGTAACTTATTCTTTGATTTGACAAATCACAGTAATTGCATAAATTGTTTTTTATTTAACTGCAAGATTCTAAAGAGAAAAATTGACAACAAAATTCTGGCTAGCAGACTAGTCTAAATAGCTAGTGACTCGGGAAAACCACTAGCCTCAGTGGCCGGTGAGCAAGTTAGCGTCAAGCCCTGGTGTGTGCGTGTGCACTGTATGTGTACATACTTGTATGTGTGTGCATGTGCACAGAAATGGAGAGAAATACAGACAGATTGAGATAGAAATAGAGAGAGCAGTTGTGTTCAAGGGTACTTGGTACAGTATTTAGTTGCACACACGGGTGTATTTGTCTTGCCCTGTGTTTGATTTTTTTTTTCTTTAAATACCTGTAATAGTAATACTGATTACAAAAAAGAGGTACAGCACTGTACAAATAGAAAATAGGAAGAGCAAACAGCAAACATGAACAAAGAACAAAATCCTAAAATGTCAGAGATAGAGAGAGGGAGAGATGGCAAGGTTGAGGCCCTTCAAATCACACACCAGCTCTCAGGGACACCTTCACGATTAACGCCCACAATCTCATCCCTCTCCCTCTCTCTCTCTCTCTCTCTCTCTCTCTCTCTCTCTCTCTCTCTCCCTCTCTCTCTCTCTCTCTCTCTCTCCAGCACACTCACTCCAAACCCATAAGTACAGTTATTTCGCTCAATAGAAATTAACCTTCAGGCATAATTACATAATTAACCCTCCTGTTACCCTCAAAGTTTGAAACATCCGTGATCCTTGGGGTCAATTTGACCCCAACCTCTTAAATGTCTACAAAATCAGTAGAAAACAACACTTTGGCACATGTTTATGTCTCAGATATGTATTATTGCTCTGTTGGTGACATAAAAAGTCCTTTCAATATATCCTAGCACCCCCACACATAGCCCACACACCAAAAAAACTTAATCCATGACTAGGCGAAAATTAGAAAAAATAGCAATAAAATGTCATTAATTGGTCTAAAAACAGATGGACACATATTATTGAAATTCTATTGGCTCCATATACTCCCTAAATATGAATTTCTATTAATTAACATTTGAAAAGAAAAAACAAATTTGATTATCAAGGATATTATCTATCTATTACCATATCGGTCAATTTGACCCTAAAAGAAATAGACATATTCCCAAACATTCAGAAGGTTTTTTAAGTCCAACATTCATTTTCTTTGAATGTTTGAATGTGTATTTATAACACAAGTATAATATTTAGGTAAGAACATGGATACATTGCCAACCAAGAGTTTCGGGAACATCATAGAAAATCATTGTTTTCTACATTGTTTCTTCTCTTGAATTAGTGTGCACATAAGGGAAAAAAGTTTGCATGTGCTCCTTGTAGACATATTACTGTAGGCTACATGTTCATGGTAGTGGGTTAATGTTTGAAGGAACCGGGATAGCAACTTGTATGTTTACTTCTATTCACTATGTATGCCCACTGGAGAACTTGTGGTATGGATGTCAATGTGTATGTCCTCGTAAAAGTTACAGCTGTTGCTGTTCCTGCCTTCTCTACGTCAGGTAGCACCAGTTTGTAACCAATGCTGCAGACAACGATGTCAATTTGGAACACAATACTGAAGGAGGAGAAGAGGAGAAGAATAGCACCATTATATCTCTCAACATAGCAACCAACTTTGAGATTGCATCCATCTAAAGAAGTACAATGGCTTGTCACCATAAGAACAGTCCATTTCACAATCATAAAGCTTCACTTCAAATACACCATCACTTATATGCAGGGCACAGAACAGCATGCATATCAATACTGACTATACGTGACCCTTTTTATGCTAGTGTGTGTGTGTGTGTAGTGGGAGGGTGCGAAAGTACAGGGTACAGGGTTGGGGGGGGTGGTGCTGTGGTGGGTGCCATGATGGTGCTATAGGTACAACAAGGTTCAGTTGGTGGATTTTCTCAAAATGTCAATGCTGTAGTAGCCACCACTGCCCAAAATGTTGCCGTGAATTAGTTTTAGGCCTCCCCCATATCATTAGTATTTTTAGTTATCAGTGCCCAATCAAAGGCAAAATGTTCAGAAGAAGCATGGCTGAATAGTTTATTTTCATGTATTTCACATTATCTAAACAGATTTTAACATTTATTTGCAAAATATGGATGTTCCATTTATGTTTTATACACTTAAAACAATTGGGGTCAAATTGACCCCAAGGAACACGGATGTAACCAAAATGTGTACAGCACTTAGGAAAAACATTTTTGTTGAAATTTCACTTTTTTTCACATTTATCCCATCTATTTAGGAAAAGTCATCAAAGATGAGGCAGAAGAAATAAGTACTTCATGTATTTTTCAGGTGTTAAACATTGAAAGGGGTCAAATAGACCCCAAGGATAACAGGAGGGTTAACACTTCACCTTACGAACAATTAGGGGGAAAAATGCTCATCCGACGGCTGTCTCTATTAATTGCGGCTTGTGCGAAGCAAAGATGTCAGCGGCCGTATGGATTTTCTGCCAGATGAGCTGGGCGCTACTGTCCTTCTCCTTCTCTCGCCCCTTCACAGAGGATTCCAATCTGAATAATTCATTATAAGGTATAAGCTTGCTGCTGCTGGAGGAGGGGGTGGGGGTGGGGGTGTGTGTGTGGAGGATGTGTGTGTGTGTGTGTGTGTGTGTGTGTGTGTGTGTGTGTGTGTGTGTGTGTGTGTGTGTGTGTGTGTGTGTGTGTGTGTGTGTGCGTGTGTGCGTGTGTGAGTGCGTGTATGCGTGCGTGCGTGCATGCGTATGTGCGTGCATGTACGTGTGTGTGCATGTGTGTGCGTGTGTGTGTGTGTGTGTGTGTGTGTGTGTGTGTGTGTGTGTATGCGTTCGTGTGTTCGTGTGTTCGTGTGTGTATAGAGGGGGGGGGGGAGTGGTGATGGCCAGGGCAGAGGGGAATTTAAAAGCGTTTATGTTTGTCAACCAAATCAGGCCGCCTCCTCACCGTCTCGAGTAAATCCGAAGCGACTGGAGGGGAGTGGAGGATGACAAGTCGACTCAGGGAGGATTGGACAGCACGCCAAGCCGACCAAACCTGGGAGACTAGAGAGAGGAGATTGCGAGTAATGTGTGTGTGTGTGTGTGTGTGTGTGTGTGTGTGTGTGTGTGTGTGTGTGTGTGTGTGTGTGTGTGTGTGTGTGTGTGTGTGTGTGTGTGTGTGTGTGTGTGTGTCCGTGTGTGTACATGTGTTTGTACGTACTTGTATGCGTGTGTGTGTGTACATTTGTTTGTGCGTATGTGTGTGAAAATGTGTGTCTGTGTATGACATCACGCTTGTGTGCATGCCATGTTTATGTGTGTAATGTGAGTATAACAACATTTATGTATGGAATTTCTGAAGTAATTGCTACTGGTGACAGCGGGCAAAATGTACTGTTGTAAACATTGAAACAATGTACTTGGTCAAAATAATGTGCTCAAGTTATTATATTTTATTATATTTTTTCCCCTCGAGAATTAGCTTCCTGTCATGTGTTTTAAAAGTATTGCTTCGTCAGGTGGATGTACTGAATATCATAATGCCACGAAATAATTTGGCCCAGTGTGACAAAGCGCATCACATTTCTACAAGGGAGCAGTGTTTTTATACTTTGGACTTTCCCTTGTTGTTGCCATGTTAACCAACTGTTAATTTGATTGGTTTGGCACTACTGGTCTTCAAGTGTTGAGCTCAGCAGTGGCAATTGTACACAATACCCCCTTAAACCAGGAGCTCCGGGCCTGGGTCCAGATTCTTCACACGTTTGCCATAGCTGTCAGGGACTTTTCTTTCAGTGTGCGGGTGACGAGGCAGCTGAGACAGGCCTGCTAAGATTCTCACCCCAGCCCTGCACGCCACCACCACCCCTTCTATTGCCCCCAGCACTGTGTCACCCCACCACCCCTATTGCCCCCAGCCCTGCACCACCACCCCTATTGCCCCCAGCCCTGCACGCCACCACCACCCCTCTTGCCCCCAGCCCTAAAGCCATCACCGGCCCCCACTATCCCTTCAATGCACCCTTACCATCCCCATCCAGCCCCACCATGGCCCACCATCACCACCAC
>NC_085878.1:33662832-33670332 GCF_034702125.1 Engraulis encrasicolus
TGCCAAGTGAGTTTGCTGTTGAGCACACGCACACACACACACACACACACACACACACACACACACACACACACACACACACACACACACACACACACACCCACACACACACACACACACACACACACTCACACATACACAGGCATGCAGTCACACACATGCACAGACAGTCACAGACACAGGCACATATGCACACACGCGTGCACACACACACACAGACGCACGCACGCACCCGGATGCACGCACGCACACGGGCACACACACACACACACACTACACTTCACTACACTACTCTTCACTCCACTTCACTACACTATCGTACACTATACACTATGCTTGGGAATACTTTCTCCGCTCCAAAGTACAGAACACACCTCAATTATGCATTACACATCTAAGATATTTAAGCTCTTTGTAAGAGTTAAGTCTTGGAGGCGTGCGGCGTCATTCTTGCGAGGATGATAGCGAGGTTTAGTAGTGTCTAGCATTAGGCAGGCTAGCTGTTCCCTGTTCCAAAGCGGCTCGGATGTAATGTTACAAGGAGCTCTGCATGTGCCATCCTCCCAGCGAGGAGTGCTTGTGTCCTCCTAATCCACAGATCAGGGCCCTGAACTGAAGAGCCAAAAGACTTAAGCGGAGGAGTGGAGGTGGTGGTGAGGGTGGAGGTGGTGGTGGTGGTGGTGGTGGTGGTGGTAATGGTGGTGGTGGTGGTGGTGGGGGATCATTTTTTTACGACAGGGATTGCAGTATGCTTGTCGGCAGGGCCGCTGACAGCTTTGACTGGGCCCGGGACAAAATCATCTGAAAGGGCCCCCCTCTCAATACATACAATGTAATGGGGACCCAATTCTGGGCCCCCTCTCTCCCTGGGCCCGGGACAACTGACCCCTTTGTCCTCCCCCCCCCCCCCCCCCGCGCCCCGTTGATTTCCCTGCTTGTTGGGGTTATACTGTAAGAGCTCAAGATCACAATATCTTTTGCACATGGACGACTGGGGAGAGAGGATGTGGATGTGGATGCAGGGCTGGACTGGGTGAGAAATAGGGCCCGAGCACTTTTGGCTTAAAGGCCCCCCTCATAATTAGCAGCGCAGAATTGACTCACTGGTGGGCCCCGCACCCTCGTGGACCCTATTTTCAGAAATGTAAAAAAAATTACATTTACATGTCTGAAAATAGGGGCCCACGAGGGTGCAGGGCCCACCGGGAAATGCCTGGTATGCCAGATGGCCAGTCCAGCCCTGTGTGGATGTATGGTGTGGTGGGGTGCGGTGGGGTTGGTGGAGGGAGGGCAGCGGGCATCGAAGCGGAGAGTTTAAATCAAAACCAAATAAGCATGGCCACGGCTCAGCAGAGTATAACAAACCCGAGGCCCCCATTCAACAGCAAACTGGCTCTTGAGTAGATTTGGGAGCAATAAAGTTTCAATATGTCGGCTCAACTCTAAACCCCCAAACATATACACAAGCATAACCCGCTTACACTCGCTCGCTTTATCGCCGGCTTGCGCGTGTTTGCTCTCGTGGGCGCACCCACAGACACACACACATACTTCTTAACAGTACAGAATATGTCCTGAATTCCAAAAGTCTTTCCTGAAAGTGACAAGTTTATGTGTTAAGTTTTTTTTTAAACCCACTAGCGTCACCCTTTGCGAACGCGCGCTCCAAAAGGCTTCAAAAGGTAGCACTTTTTTGAGACGCAACGCACACGCTCCCCGCTCTGAGGTGGGAATGCTGTGTTTTCCTATTTGGAGAAGGGAACACGATTATAATTACAAGATAAATTCGGCCCATCTGTCTGCTCATAGTCCGTGTGCTGCTCTGAGCCAGAGTCAAACCCCTGAAGGAGCCGTGCGGGGTCCGGGTGTATATTTTCGCAGTCTGATTGAAGTAAAACACAGCCTTTAATGTATCATTTCAAGCGAACACGGTGCCCAAATGAAAACACACACACCTACAAGGCTGGCTTAATTGAAGGCTGCAGGTTTTCCACATGGCGGTTTTTAAAAGGGGAGAAAGAGAGAGAGAGAGAGAGAGAGACACAGACACAGACACAGACACAGACACAGACAGGAGACAGAGACAGAGAGAGAGACAGAGAGGGTGAGAAAAAGAAAGACTAAAGAGGGAGGAAAAGAAACAGTGAGCAACAGCAAGAGGGGAAGATGGAGAGAGAGACAGAGAGAGAGAGAGAGAGAGAGCGAGAGGCAGGGAGAGAGAAAAAGAGAAGGGGGGAGTGAGGTTTTTTGTGAAATCAATATTCTCAAGTTGTTTTCCTCTCTCAAATTAAAGCTGCCATTCTCAGCTCTGGGTCGCTAGGGAGACAGTGCGAGACAGGCAGCTCAGGCAATAACTCCACAGCCTGCGTGTGATGGGGACATTTTGTTTTCCAAAGAGAAATTGAAATGACTAAATTTAGCCTAATTTATTGCCTTCCAAAAGCACTCATAATAGGCACTGGCTCTGTCTAATTAATAATTTGAGAGAAGAGCTCAGCTGGAAAAGAAAAGCGAAACAAAAGGCTGAAAGAAAAAGGTTGTCTGTTTTTCACACCGATCTCTCAGTTTGGTGCCTTCTCTGTCTTCTGCCGACGTATAACCACACTCAGGGATGTTGACGGGGGGGGTGACAAATGGATCAGCTGTCCCAGGCCCAGGTAGAGAGGGGGCCCAGAATTTGGTCCTCATTACAGTGTATGTATTGGGTTTGGGGCCCTTTCAGCAGTATTTGTCCCAGGCCCAGCGAAAAGCTGTCAGCGGCCCTGACCACACCATCCACTCGATATCTCTCGCCGGGTCTGCCCGCTGCAAGAACACGCGATTACATGTGCTTAACATGTAGGACATGCAATTTGCGCATGATTGCAGGATTTTTCCAGGCCCATGTTCCTCTAATGCACCACTCGCAGTAGGTGGACGGCCGCCGCAGCTCCTCCAAGCATGTTGGATGTAAAGCCTCAATTAAAGTCATCAATATTTCATTCTCTCTCTCTCTCCCTCCCTCTCTCTCTCTCTCTCTCTCTCTCTCTCTTTCTCTCTCGCTTTCCTCTGCCCCCCTCTGGCTTCTAATGCTTAATTGTTGGCCCAAAGCGTTGGAGACAGACATGAGTTTGTTTGCTTAATAATGGATGGCTCTGTCCTCAGTTACATATGGAGAATGATGGGTTTTTCTTTTTTTTCAATTCTTTCTCTTTTTTTTGGTGAGGAATTTCGCCCGCTCTTACCCCGCAGTGCGATGGAGGGTGCTGCCTTCGATGCACACACTTGCCCTAGGGGGCTCACGAAAGGCTGATCGCTAAAATGGCACGCAGCAGACGGAATGAAGCAGGCCGCTCCGTGAGTGCGTGAGATATTGTAAGGTTGTAAGAGACCCATCACCCATCACCCATCATCCATTACACTCATTCACCCCATCGAACCTTCCCCACGAGGACCCAAGTCACAGAGAAGGAGGGCCATAAACACAATCCACATCATTAAAACACACACACAGACACAGACACAGTGAGAGACACACAGACACAGATACACAGACACAGACACAGTGAGAGACACACAGACACAGATACACAGACACAGACACAGTGAGAGACACACAGACACAGATACATAGACACAGAGACAGTGAGAGACACACAGACACACAGACACAGATACACAGACACAGAGACAGTGAGAGACACACAGACACAGATACACAGACACAGAGACAGTGAGAGACACACAGACACAGATACACAGACACAGATACAGTGAGAGACACACAGTCACACACACACAGTCACACACACACAGATACATACACATACACATACACATACACATACACATACACACACACACACACACACACACACACACACACACACACACACACACACACATATGCATGCACACAGAAAGCGTCTGGTTATTGACATTTCTGAATAAGGCCAGTAAAAAGGTAGGCTACTACTACACAGCTCCTCATGACTCAGAGACCGTTGGCTAGTGATTCCTCTTCCTCCATATTTCCATTGCTGGCTAAATTGATTTTAATGGCAAACAGTTGCATTTCCTTCTACCCCTCCTTCACCCCCAACCCCACCACCCCCAAACCCCTTTTCATTTCTGTGCAGGCTTCGTCACGCCCTGCCATATTACCTCAACAACAGCGTCTGGGCTACTTTCCAGGGCTATTGGAATCAGAACTGACGATTCCCCTTCTCGAGGTCCCAAGGAGATAATCTCGTGTCATTTCTTATTTGCATAGCATTATTTAAAATTTAATGTAATGGCATTAAGCTATAGCTTGCCCTCCTCCTCCTACTCCTACTCCTCTTCCTCCTCCACTCAAAGTCCACATGTGCTGCTTTGAGTGGGCAATGCTGTGAGCGCCAATGAGCCGGCTCACAAGATTAGTCTCTCTCTCTCTCTCTCTCTCTCTTTCTCTCTCTCTCTCTCTCTCTCTCTCTCTCTCTCTCTCTCTGCCCTTTCTTTTGTGTCTGTCTGTCTGTCTGTTTGTCTGTTTTTCCTAGATGTTTATTGTCTTCATTCTTTTGATAGCTCTGAAAGGAGGAGATTCCGACGACTGCCGCATCATTTTTTTGGGGGGACTCATTAGCGGCAGTATCACCCAGTGTGGTCCATTCAGAAGAAGGGAGGGAACGGAAGGAGGGAGGGAGGGAGTGAGAGTGTATATGTGTGTGTGTGTGGTGGGGTGGGGAGGGAGGAATTTCTTTTCCGATACAAAGTTAAAACAAAAGCCTCGGAGCCTTGGCGATGGTACGGGGCCAAGACGGTGGGCCCCGAGGAGGCGAGGCGAGGCGAGGGCTCAGATACCATTCCATTTGTCTGTCTGTCTCCGATGTGTCCTACTTAGGCAACTGCAATGGGATTCAATTAGGCTGGAACCAAGAGGAGCTGATGATTAATTTATTAATGAATACAATCGGAGAAGGATGTTGTGATGAGACGTCTCATTTGTAACGGCTGTTGCAGTGCAGGGACAAAAGAGAACATCAGAAGAGGTCGTTCGCCGGGGCTCTGGGAGAGACTGCGTTAGCGTTAGTAGCACAGCACAGCATAGAACAGCACAAACCCAGCACTGAACAGTGAACACAGGCCTGCCCGGAGAGCCTGTACGCTCTGCATGAGTTTCTGTCTGAGTGCATTTGGTAACATGTCCACAAATATAGCATGTAAATCAATAGACAAATACAGACATAAATATAGGGAGGCGAATTCAGGTAAATTGGGCCACTTTTGGCCATTCACTTATATGAAAAAAGTGGCCCAATTTACCTGAATTCACTATATTGTAACAAACAGATGGATTGACATTGAGACACCCAAATACACACATTCTCAGGGCTGTTGACAAAATCACTAGACAAAAGCACACGTATATTTTGAGAAAAAAACACACACCAACATGCACTAGTTTGACTTTCAAGGCACGCACACACACACACACACACACACACACACACACACACACACACACACACACACACACACACACACACACACACACACACACACACACACACACACACACACACACACACACACACACACACACACACACACACACACACACACACACACACACAGTAATATATGCAAGCGCACAAGAAGTATGTTCTCCCTAGCAGAGCATCACCAGCACATTAAAAATAAATCCATTCAAAGTCAATTTGTGCGATGTTTGGTGATGTGGGGCAACAGTACCCATCTCTGCTTTGGGAATTGCATACATCTACCCCTCTCTCAGAGGCATCCCTTTGTCTATCTTTTTTTTTTTTTCGCCGTGATTAAAAATACAGTGATGAATGCATATTTTTTCCAGATGAATAACTTGAAGGAGTTGGCAACGGATGAATCGCAGGACTGCACTTTGTAGTGACTCGCCAGATCGCGCTTGTTCTATTTCACATGTCCGCACCCGCACGGCGCAGTGGCCTTGTGACGGATCATGTGGACCCCAGCCCGTACGGCGTAAATGACACAGCCGTCCACGACCAAGGGAGCTAAAGCTAGCTAGCGCACCATTATAAGACATGATTGATGCTGCTGCCGACAAGGACTGGGATTGTACTTAAAGGCCCCCACAGCCCAACCAAATTCTTTATTCATACACTGACATTTCACATTTAATTTCTTACAAACTATTTGCAAACTGTGAGCGAAAGCTATAGAGGTGATAATCTACTAGTGAATTTTGGAGATGATCAACATGGTATGTATCATAACACCCAGGGACGGATTAAGGCTAAATACCCCCGCACCCCACCCCACCCCCTCAGAGGGCAAATTTCAATATAGACAATGTCATAATTACGAGCTAGGAATTAAGGATAACATGTCTACAGACTGTATTCAACACGACAGATGAGTTTTTCCAATATTGTATTTTGTCACAATTCTGCTTTTTTTCACTTTTGGCCAATCAAGAAATCCCTTGCAGGTGGGGGGCCCTAGGCTGCAGCCATATCTAGCCTGTGCACTAATCCGGCCCTGCTAACACTCCATTACTGTATGGAGCCTATGTCAAGAAAATGCCTCTAAGGAATGGTAGTCCATTCAGGAGAAAAAAACTCTTCTCTCCTGCTCCCTCTCCTGTTCTCCTTCACATTCACTCCCCTCAACATTAAATGTTTTTTACCTCCGCCAAGGAGGTTATGTTTTCGGTCGTGTTGGTTTGTTTGTTTTTCTGTCTGTCTGTCTGTCTGTCTGTCTGTCTGTCTGTCTGTCTGTCTGTCTGTCTGTCTGTCTGTCTGTCTGTCTGTCTGTGTCAGCAGGATAACTCAAAAAGTTCTGGACAGATTTTGATGAAATTTTGTGGAGTTGTTAGAAATGACAAAAGGAACAAGTGATTACATTTTGGTGGTGATCTGGATCACGAACCAGATCCAGGAATTAAAAAAAAAAGATTCTTCTCCATTGTGGGATAGGGTGAATTTTCACATGGCAGTTTCTAACTCCACAAAAACAAGGCAGAATGACTTGAAACGTTTTGTTATATCATAGCCATAGGATTCCACAGCATGTAGATCTTATGGCATCAGTGACCCCATGGCCTTGGCAGAGGTTTGTGCACACTGAGTACTTCTAGTTTTTTTTTTTTACTATTGGTCTTGCCAGTAACTCGACATCAGCTTTCTTTTTAATTGACTCCTTACCCGGTCTTCAGAGGAGACTCATGACAGAATGAGTTGTCGGCGGCAGCAACAGTTCCTCCCTCCCTCAGGTTTCCTAACTGTCCAACTGTTGTTGTGTTGCCAAGCAATGCTAGCATCTCCAATAAACGGCTTTACACAACAACCACTGGCAGCACTGCACACCCACATAGTCTCACACCACTCTCCCACAACACCATTGCTTTAACCAAGGTACTTATATTTGAATGTCTTTATGATCAAATGCGATTCTTCTTATTTATTAATAATTATTATTATTTATTATTATTATTATTATTATTATTATTATTATTATTATTGAAAACAATACATTTAAAAT
>NC_085878.1:33677832-33685332 GCF_034702125.1 Engraulis encrasicolus
ACTAAGAGAGAGAGAGAGAGCAAGAGAGGGAGAGAGAGAGCGAGAGAGCAGAGAGAGCAGAGACCGGAGCGATGGGATTCCCGTGCGTTCCGTGTCTCCTGGAAGAGCAAAGCCGTCTCGCCTCCTGACTCCTTTGTGAGTCGGTTGGCTTCTTCTCGTTCGGAAGGCTTTGGAGAAAGGGAGTCGGTCCAGAAGTTTCTATTCTTTCTTTTCTTTTTTTAAAGGTAGAGGGCTTGTGTGTGTATGTGTGTGTGTGTGTGTGTGTGTGTGTGTGTGTGTGTGCGCGTGTGTGCGTGTTTTTTTTGTGTGTGTATGTGTGTGTGTGTGTGTGTGTGATTTTTTTTTCATTAGAATTGCAGTGGTGCCTGTCAAGGCGCGTGCTTTCGGAGGGTGAGAGGAATCTCGACACGTGGCAGAAGAAAGCGGTCTGAGCCGCGCGAGCGCGAGGTTTGCTAGTTATTGTTGGAGAATAACATGTGTTCCAGCATAACAACGTTGTGTATGACCCAATTTCCCTCAAGTCGCTGAATAAAAAAACACACCGCACCACAACATCGTACCATTACACGAAACACTAGTGCTGGAAAGAAATCACAACAAACTTTTTTTCTTTTTGATGGCGTTTCAGTTTAGTCTAGTGGGTGTTTGGCCGACCTGTTAGGGCCGAGTGAAAATTTCATCGTGACGGCTCTTCTTCGCGTGAAAATTAACTTTGAAGCTCTGGAGGACGGACGATGCCCTGGCTTTTTGGTGGAAAATTGAATAAATCAAAAGTAGCAGCAGCAGCCGCAGCCCTGCTAAGGGTCCTGAGAGGAAGTTGCAATGTCTTGAAGCTCTGTGTAGTGGAGGATTGTGTGGAGAGGCGGCGTGCCCGGGCCTTTGCTTTGACCATACATAGTCTGTTTTATCTAGAACAAAAGGCACTGTCTGTGGACACAAAAGGGCTGAGGTTCAAACAGAATGCGCGCGTCAGATGCACTGGCCAAGAAACATGAAACAATCAGTGTAAACTTGTTCACAGATAATAGTGACATGGTCGAGCGTTCGCCTTTTTCACACGCGGTCACGGACCGGTGACATTAGTGGTGGCACCTAATTGTTTTTCCTGTGGTTTAGATGTTTATTTGTCTGGCTTTTTCCAAGACTACCTGCATAGCCAATTCAGCAGAGGGGTGTACTCTGATATATTCCAGTGTTTTCTTTTTTTTAATTCATGACCTTTCCTTTTGTTGAAGCATAGTGCCAAGTTCATGATCTCCACCTCTCCCACATTTTGTCTTCGTTGCACAACCTTGCCAAGACATTTCGTATCAAAGCCATTGTGGTCTCAAAGAAATCCATCCAAGAACATGGCATGGTTAACAAGAGGGTGGAGAGAGAGAGAGAGAGAGAGAGAGAGAGAGAGAGAGAGAGAGAGAGAGAGAGAGAGAGAGAGAGAGAGAGGGAGCGAGAGAGAAGGAAAAATGCCTTAACAACATCCTCAGTGACAAACCACTGGGGTCGTGACCCCTATCTGCTTGTAGCGTTTTTGTCCAATGGAACATAAACACGCACAGCTTCGTTCACTGTGGTCGAAGGGTGACACCGCAGTGACTCTTGTCACGTTATTCCATCCACAGTTTGCAGCGTCTGCTGTGGTGGCCTGCAATCAAAAGATAGAGAGAATGAACTAGTGCGGAAAAAAGAAGTGAGACAGTGGCGGACTTGCGCCCCGGGTGATGGCCGCCCTCCGACACCCTGCCCCTTTCGTGGTGCCAAAAAAATGCTAAATGTTCTAATTATTACAACAGTGTGATAATAGTGTAGAAATAACCTTTTAAATTATCATTAGTATATTCATGACTGTTTTAACATGTTTTAAGGTGATTTTACCGATGTTGTTTGGGGGCATGGTTTCGTGATGGGGGCGGGGTTTTGCCCGATCTCTAGCCCCTGAGTGAATGAGTGGGGGAAAAACAAGCATGAGAGAGTCAGTGAAGGAGTGGGGTGAAAACTAGTGAGAGAAGCGAGTGAGTGAACGAGTAGGGGCCGTCTACAGCACTTGCTGCTGTAGTGTAGTGAGTGAATGAGTATGGGCCTTCTACGCCTACTTGATACTGCTGACATTTGTGACGTGGGGAGAAGGGGAAGGAGAAGGGAGTGAAATGCGCGGCTCATTTTGCAGTGGAGTGATAGAGAGAGTGAAACAAGTGAGACATTGAGTGAACGAGTGCGAACAAACGAATGAGACGTGGAGAGAACAAATAGGGGAAAAACAAGCGTGAGAGTGAGTGACCGAGGGGGGAAACAAGTAAGAGTAAAAGAATGAGTGGGGCGGAAACGAGTGAAAGAACCGAGTGAGTGAACGAGTATGGGCCTTTTATAGTACTTGCTGCTGCAGTGTAGTGAGTGAAGGAGTATGGGCCTTCTACGCACAGTACTTGCTACTGCTGACAGTTGTGACGAGGGGAGAGAAATGCGCGGCTCATTTTGCAGTGGAGTGATAGAGAGAATGATTGAGTGCGAAAAAAAAAAACAAGTGAGACATTGAGTGAACGAGTGTGAAAAAACGAATGAGACATGGAGAGAACAAATAGGGGGAAAACAAGTGTGAGAGAGTGACCGAGGGGGGAAACAAGTGAGAGTGAGAGAATGAGTGGGGTGAAAAGGAGTGAGAGAAGCGAGTGAGTGAACAAGTAGGGGCCGTCTACAGCACTTCTACAGGACTGGGGTGAATTTCTCGAAACCAAAGTTGCTTACTACATTAGCTACTTCGTTGCTTTCAATGCATTTTCCCATTGGCAACTACCGAAGTTGCTAACAGGCTAACAACTTCCCTTTTGAGAAACTCACCCCTGTAGTGTAGTGTAGTGAGTGAGGGAGTATGGGCCTTTCTACGCACAGTACTTGCTACCGTTGACAGTTGTGACGCGGGGAGAAGGAGAAGGAGAAGGAGAAGGAGAAGGAGAAGGAGAGGGGAGAGAAATGTGCGACGGCTCATTTTGCAGTGCCGTGGAGCTGGAGCCCCATCTCAGTGACAGCTGCTAGCTGAGCACGGAGGGATGCGGGCCCCTCTAACCAGCCACGCAGCTGGGATAATGAAGCCGCGAAAAGGAATGGATGGAGCATGTAAAAAAAAAATGTAGCTAATGCTGCTTGCACTCTGTATCACTCTATTACTTGACTACTCTCTCTCTCTCTCACGCAGTCACTGTCTCACTCATTCTCTTTCTATCACTATTCCTCTCTCTCTCTCTCTCTCTTTCTCCTTTTCTTTCTATTCCTCTGCCATCACTCTCTCTCTCTCTCTTCTCTGTGTCAATCGTTCCTTCCCCTTCTCTCTCTCTCTCTCTCTCTCTCTCTCTCTCTCTCTCTCTCTCTCTCTCGGTTACCCACTCTCTGTTTCCCATTCCTTCTTTGTTCCCAGCCTAGCCACAGATATTATTGACTGAAAGATTCCATAGATCTCTCAGCAGTCCTGCCGCACAAATTGCACTCCCTACTGGTTAGACGTGGCCGCGCCTTTCATCGTCCCGGCACCGCCGCGGTTTGAAAGCGAGGGCCCCTGCTTTCTCATGCACTCGCGCCGAACTTGATTAGCTGTTGTTTGTGGAAATGACATTTCCTCTCAGCCAGCGGTTGTGGCGTAGGCGCGTCAGATAATGGGAAAGCTGTCAGGCTGAGCGGCCATACATTTTCATATGGCATACCCTGTGCGTGTCCCCGATACGGCGCGGACTGATTTTTTTCTTTCTTTTTGCTCGCAATGGAGGCTTTTGAAATCTCTTCCCTCCGTACTTGTATTATGGTGATTTCATAACTGAATATTAATGGATGAACTACTTGTCTGTGATGATGTGCATTTACCTTGAATCATGCTTGACACAAATCCTCTGTCTGTGCAGACAGTGGGAATTTTAATGGTGGCTCGACAGAAATGGTTCACTCGAACCAAAGTGTGTCGAGGAGGGCTCTGACATTTCTAAGATTAACAAAAGACATACTTGCTATTCAAATACTGGCTATTTTGATCTCTCTGTGTTTTTTTACATACTTGTTGTCAATAAATTATAAGTATCTGACAGTGATTGCATGCTGAGCTTAGTTTAAGTAAGGAGTGTAAGGGTTTTGAGAACTACAACCCTCTGAAACTGAAGCTTTGCTCTCAATTTCTCTCCTTTCTGTACTATATATTGCTCTCTCCCTCTTCCTTTTGCAGTGACTCAATGTTTTCCATCTGTCTATCAGACATGTAATTCTTTGGCAATTCGTCCTCGAAGGGTTTCTAGCGAGTAGGCTAAATAATAAAAAAGTGTGCATACATATGAGAGCACCTGCATATTTACAGCGCCAGCCAGAGAGCGATGTGACAGGTGGTCCTGCCAGGTGACATCTACAGCGTACAGTATAGTACCGTCAAGGAAGCGAGAGAGAACAACGCACAGCATATGGGGAGAAGCTACAGCGCTCCTGGAAGGCCCAAATTGCCCACACTGTAGCACTACTGGTCTGAATTTGTATGCATGTCCCCGGCTTGCTACATTATAAATACAGATACATGTCATGAAGTGAAGCGTGTTGGAAAAACAAACTGCAGGAAGTCAAACGACGAGCAGGAGTCCTGATGTTCCCTCTGTGTATACCTTTCTTGAAGGTTAGACAATACAAATACTCTCTCTTGGCTGTATACTGTAGTGATTTAACGATGCATGTAACAACACAGCTTGTATAGCAGCAAGCAATGACTAGAGGTCTTACGGAGTGACACTATTGCTTGGACAACAGCGAAACCCTTCGGCAAATATCCATGTTGTTTTAGCTTATTTTCGGCACCCCCCACACATATAATAATGTAATTATATCTCACACGCGCTCTTTAACCAGCTGCTCTCTCCATGTTCCTTTTTGTAAACTGTTAGAATGTAACACCCCTACGTGCCAATGACAGTTAAAAATAAATATGACAGGAAATATAATTTTCCAGTGAACACGGAGGGGTAATTTAGATAATTGTGTTATCATGGCGGAGGAGGCGCGAGCAGGTCAGCTAATTTGGTGGAAGCCACTCTGGGCAGAGGTGGAGGGGGGGCTGGAGAGAGAGTGGAGGAGTGGAGGAGAGGCTGTCTGCTATCTGACCCCTTAGCGAGTGTGTGTGTTAGTCCACCACTCCACTCTCATGCACACACGCAACCAGTCAGCCTCAGACGGCTTTATAACTGTCTCAGAAGAGCACCAATGTGAGTGCATCCCCCCAACTTAGGCACACATGCACACAGGGACACATGCACGCAGGCACGCCTGCACGCACGCACGCACGCACATACACACGCCACCCCACTTCAAATGCATAAACAAGCTTAATCAGAGCGTTCCACTCTGGTTCCACTGACAGTTTATTTTAATAGTGAGAAGGAGGAAGAGGAGAGAGGTGGGGAGGCGAGGCTGGACAGAGGAGAGGAGAGGAGAGGAGAGGAGAGGAGAGGAGAGGAGAGGAGAGGAGAGGAGAGGAGAGGAGAGGAGAGGAGAGGAGAGGAGAGGAGAGGAGAGGCTGGACAGAGGAGAGGAGAGGAGAGACAAGGCTAGGACTTAGCACTGCGACTAGAATACGGCGGCGGTGGGGGCGTGAAAAAAAAGCAAATAGTCAGGCAGTGATATCACGTAAGCCTAACAGTGCTAATTGGTTACACATATATTTGCGGATGGGATCTCAATTGCCCCTCCAACCCCCCAATAAAATGTGCGTGATTCAAAAAGAGCGGTAATGCGAGGTGACAGGAAGCTGGGACGAAATCTGGCAGCCAGCTGGAGTAGAGGCCTGTCAATCACGGCAAGGTGAGAGGTGATTGGTTGAAAGCCAGGTCAACAGGAAGTGAAGAAAAAGGAAGGGGGGAGGCGGGGGATGAGCCTGGAAAGACAAAAGCAGCCGCTTTCGTCTTTTGAGAGGGAATACACGCATCCAGGCTCGTTCTCTGTCTCTGTCTCTCTTTCTCTCTCTCTCTCTCTCTCTCTCTCTCGGTCTCAGTCTGCGCAGGCGGTGACAGTGCCACAGATATATAACACCGCAGGCGCGAAAAAACAAAGGCCACGAAAGAACTCCAACGACAGACACTTCTCCACACACTGACAGCCCAGATGTGTTTCTTTCTTTACAGACACAAAAAAATAAAAAAAATAAATAAAGAAAGGGGTGTGGGTGGAAAAAGGCAGAAGACTCACTCTGGAACTAAATGTAGCCGGTTTTCGTGGCATTGTCAAACCCCGTAACACAAGGGTACTCTACTAGCACAATTCAAATGCCTCCTGGTTACACCACTGAGATGCAGGCAGCCAGTCAAGTCAGAAGCCGAACAAGAGGGAAGATGACAAGACTGTGATACGCACTTCCACCATCCTGCTGCACCCTTTGATTCGTTCCCTATGGTGATTGTAGGGATTTTACAATATCTGCATACTTACATAGCCCTTTTTCACCCTCCTTCCTACCTCCTCGTCCTCCTCCTCCTCCTCCTTCTCCTCTTCTTCTCCTTCTTCTTTCCTTAAACCAACTACCAGCCTTCATTGTTATCTCTCTAAGTTATGTATGACAAACGCCTTGGGCAGAATCACCATCAAAGCAAGTGATAGGGAGGAACATGGCTGCTCTAAGCTTCTTACTGATGACAGATGTCACTTTTGAAGTGCACTGGGGATGAAAGTGGCTGGGAAAGTGATGGATTCCGTATGGACAGTTCTTATTCTTTTCTGTCTCTGTGTCTCTCTTTCTCTTTCTCTTTCTCTCTCTATGTCGTCCCTCGTTTCCTCTGAGCGCTCCAGCCATCAGCTGTGCCCAGGTGTAATGGAGAGAGAGAGTGGCAGGTCAACGCCACCAGTGGGTGTCTGGCCGTCTGTCTGTCTGTCTGTCTGGGAGGCCTCTGATCTCGGGGGAGACACACACACACACACACACACATGCGTGTGGGCACACACACACACACACACACACACACACACACACACACACACACACACACACACACACACACACACACACACACACACACACGGGCACACACATACACACGGGCACACATACACACACACATGGGTACACATGCATGAACATGGGCACATACACACACACACACACACGCACGCACGCATGGACACACGCTCACACACACACACACACACACACACACACACACACACACACACACACACACACACACACACACACACACACACACACACACACACACACACACACACACACACGTCTGCTTCACCTCACCTGTCTGCCTGCCTCAGTGCCTCTCCTCCCCGCCATCGGCGCCAGATAACAGGAGCCTGTTCTGCTGTAAAACCCACCATGGCGTCTCTGCATCACAGGGAATTGCAATTCTTCAAACGGGGCCATTGTTCTTTTGTTTATTACACAGAGTTTCCTTTGTTGCACAGATGTAAGTCAGTGATATATATATACATACATATATATGTATGCACAGCCACTGCCAATCAGCGATGGTGCCACATCGACTGTAA
>NC_085878.1:33690332-33692832 GCF_034702125.1 Engraulis encrasicolus
AAATGGCATCAACGTGCCAGTGTGTAGTCGTAAAAGTGAGTCTTTGTGGCAGCGGTGTTAAATTTTCCATGCCGTTTTGACTTCTTTGCCACCAAAAACATTGTGTCTGTCCCAAACATGCCAAACAACGCTGACAAAAACTAGTGAAAGTTCAGTGAACCAAAACAAAAGTCAACTAGCCTCCCCCCCCCCCTTTTTCTCGAGCAGAGCACAGCCTTAACAAGTGTCATGTGTTGAACCAATAAACTTCACTAGAAAGGAAACGTGTTTCTTATTTTCCCCCCCCTCTCTGCTTCTTCCGCAGCTATGCCTTGACATTAGCCGAGATCAAAATAGCGCTACACGTCCATGAAAAGTCGCGTACGGCGAATAAAAGTCATGTTTCAGCTTTGTCTTGATTCAACTTGATATTACCATTTTGAGTATTCCCTTTGAAATCGGAGACTCTGGCATCTTCTAAAATCACAGGAGAAGTCGAGGGACTGTATATCATTCAACATTAGGGAGTGTTAAATCTCTCACTGCTCCTGCTCACTGTGGTGCCGCTGAAACACACACACACACATACAAACACACACGCACACACACACACACACACACACACACACACACACAGGGCCGCGTTAACCCTCGCCGGGGCCCGGTGCAGACGCAATCCGGGGCCCCTACACCACATTATAATGAGCCATAGCCTATTTAAAACGCATGAAACAACCCAGGCTACACGTTCTACTCCAACACAAAAAAGGGTGCGCGGAACCCCCTGCTGAGTTCACCAGTCGCAACGCAAGCCATTGGAAGGCTAGCCAGCTGACAGGGAGGAGATTCTGTGCACTACCGTTTAGCAGAGTAAACGTCGGCTCAGTTATACTACCAAACAGAAGCACAACCAAAAGTAACTTATTTTTGCTACGTTGCTGCCGACCAATTTGTCGAATCGAAACCGTCGTGGGAAAACACGTGTTAATTAATGTAACTTCCAATGGCCTTGGAAAGACTGTCAAATGAAAGTAGCCTACTCAGCTGTCGCTTGACGCGAGGAAGGGGAATCCCCTTAGCAGCGAAAGTGAAGCTGTCACGAAATCCCCTCAAAATGTATGAAGAAGTCAGCGGTTTTCATCTAGATGGTGCATTACAATGCAATAGTGTGCAATCATTACAGTAGATTACGGTGCAAACTCGTAGGCCAAATGTTTAGATGTGGATGTGGTCGGATGTATCACGCACGTTTTTTCCCCTCCCAGATAAGAGCAACTTGCTAACTGAACAATCCGCGAGTGGTACCCAGGCATGTTTTAACTGAACACAAAGCCGAACGCAAAGATATACGCTGACAGAGCATCGACATAAGACCTATTACAGTGCTTTAGGGAAATGGCCATAACATTGCTTTAGGAAAATGCGACTAGCTTATATCATTTTAGTGTTTGCTAGATTGGCTTGCCCTGTTGTTGTCAGACTGTCAGAACTTTCAGTGCTGGTTGGTGCACTTGCTACGTAGCATTATTGTGAACACTTTTTAAAAAACACAGCGGTCCTCGCCGCGCCATGCAAGACTTTTGTTTCGCGAATGCAGTTGGGTGCATGATTTATTTCCCCATGTTTTAACAATAGAATAAGATAAAGTTAGGTTGGTGTGCTGTGCTGTGCTCTGTTTGCTCAGCTGGTGATGATTGCACAAGTCCATGATCGCTATGCAACAATTATTACAAAAAGCGATTATAACACTGACATTACAAAAATGGATAACGTTGCCAACCTTCTCTTCAATGCGTTAATCCATGCCGGGCTGAAGTTTATCCGTACAATCTGAAGCAAGTGCTGACGCCGAGTTTCTCACATCTTTTTTAGACAGTAGCCCATCATCAAACTATAAAATTATTGACCACCGTTTTCACTGGTGGCACACAACCAGAAGCATCTGACTGAAATGTTAAGTTCCGACCTCCGATTCCTGCGTGCATGCAGAGGCGATTCTAGGCTCAGTAGGGGGGCCAAGCGAAAATAAAAGAAAATAAAAGAAAAAACACTTGTAACAAATCGCCACTACTGTTCCCCAGCTACAGTCTTGGGGGGGCCAAGCTGCCTGTCTAGCCTGGTGACAAGATATGCATATGCGCCTCTGCTTGCCTACGGATGGCGAAATGCGTCAAAAGTACAATTGATTGTCTCAAAATATCGTTTCATATTTTCCTATCTCTCTGATCTCACGACGTCCGGGGCCCCCTCTAGTGGCGGGGCCCGGTGCTGCAGCACCGGTTGCACCATAGGATAACGCGGCCCTGACACACACACACACACACACACACACACACACACGCATGCACACGCACATGCACATGCACACATGCACACACGCACACATACCGTATACACACACACACACACACACACACACACACGCACACGCACACGCACACACACACACACACACATACACACATACACACACAGGGAGAAACGTACTCCACTGTTCTCGCTCTGAAAGATTAGAGGCGCG
>NC_085878.1:33702832-33710332 GCF_034702125.1 Engraulis encrasicolus
AAGAATTCCCATTAATTCACCAAATCGGGATTTCTCTCTTTTTTCTTTTTTTAGCAACAGCTCCGCACTCGCAGAAGGAAATAAAATAATTAAAAAAGACAGAGAGAGAGAGAGAGAGATGAAAAAGCAATCCCAAAACCCCAGTTAGTCATGTCAATCGCGGCTAAGTTTAAACTGGCACTGGGGAGTGCACTTTTCCTCTGGTTCGCTTTCCCTTTGAAGCTCGAGCCACGTGCGTACAGCTTACAGTACAGTACACACAGCGAGGGTTTTTCGGGAGCCGCACCGCGTTGTTGATCTTGCGCACCATCTGATCCATCCCGAACACGGCTCCGCGTGCGGAAAACAGCATTGTCAGGTTGTTGTGGCCGGTGTGTGCGGTGGCTCCAGTCAACACAGTTGACCCACACTACAATTACATGGTGTTTTGGGGGTCAGGGCAGAGAGGAAGAAGAAGAAGAAGAAGAAGAGGAAGAAGAAGAAGAAGAAGAAGAAGAAGAAGAAGAAGAAGAAGAAGAAGAAGAAAGAGAAGAAGAAGAGAAGGAGAAGAAACACACACTCCCTTGAGTTAGCTTGAGTTCGGCCTTCCAACGACCAAAATCCTACCCAAAAATCAGTACATGACTTTTTTTCTGCCTGTGTTGTTGTGAGAATGAGAGACATGTTATTATGCCAAAAACTATGAAGAATGACATGCAATTAAACACGAAGGGCTGTTTGTGTTGAGCGCAGATCTCACTGAGGCTAATGGCATTCATGCAGCCATCTGGTTAAAGGGCCATTGTCGATGACACCCTCCGCTGTCACAGCCTATAAGTCATGTCGGCGGTCAGGAAAAAACCCGCGTTCAACGGACCTGCAGCTGCCCTTTCAAAAATACAACAAAATACATATTATCACTGCGATTTTTCTGCTTTCGTTCTTTTTTTTCTGCTATCTTTTTTTTTCAAGCTGTCAGAGAAAAACGGGGGCCTGCTTGCCTGCCAGTCCAACGCTGGCAGACGAATCTGTGATTTCAGTGGAGAGCTGAGCTGAGAGGGGCCAAGTTGGCCCCGGCCCATCTGGAGCAGACAAATGGGCCCTGCTCACCGCAAGCCCAGGGCACGACGGTAATTACCCCAGCTGATGCCGCTGCCTGCCGCGGTCGAGGCCGTGCGGTTATAAATATCAACCCCCGGACCTGATCCCCCCCTCGTGTTCATAAACAGAGGTTTTCGCAAAAAGGGAACTGTGGGAACGGCACTGACTGCAACCGGGGGCCCTCAGCTGCCTGCCAGTTAGCCTCTCAGCCAGTGTTGCCAGATTGGGCGGTTACCCACCCAATCGGGCTGCTTGGGATTGCCGTCTGCCGGTAAAAACGGGGAAAATCGGCCATTTGGCATTTTTTTCTGCAGTTTTATGCCCATAGAAATCAATGCAATTTGTTGAAATTGGGCGGAATTTAGCGCTTCCTGGCGGTTTTTGAGCACCTTTTGGGCGGGATTTGATCAGACACATCTGGCAACTCTGCTCTCAGCATGGTCAGGCAGGCAGGCAGGCTGCACCTCGCTGCCTTTTGCAGAGAGCTTCAGAGGAGCACTCCACACACAGCTGGCCATCCATGCCAGACCCAAAGAATTCCTTTCTTTCTTTCCAGGTTCAAAGGTAGATAAAAACCTAGGTGGCAGGGGGGGGGGCGCTGTGGCACAGTGCGCTAAGCCCCCCACATGGGCTTACATTGCCCTCGGGGACCCCGGTTCAAGTCCGGCCGGGGTCATTTCCCGGCCCTATCCCATCTCTCTCTCACAATCATTTTCTGTCTCCTCTCATACTGTCCTGTCATAATAAAGGCCAAACCCCCCCAAAAAATACTCAAAGGCAGATAAAGGCCTAGGTGGCAGGCACACATACTAGTTTAAACCTTTCATTCAGAGCCTCTGTAATAACCTTATTGCCACCAAAATCATAATGAGTCTTAATAAGTTACTTACGACTTTCTGTAATTCTACAGTAATATTGTTGGGATGTAGTTAAGCTTTTTTCAGCAAATAGTGAATATGATCGCGTGAAATAGTGAAGGGGGCCCAAGCCATGGATGAATATGGATGCGGAGATCTTCACCTCAAGTTCACCTTGAAGCTTAGGGTTTGCTCTCCACTATCTCCCTCCACCTCATCTTAAACATTATCCCCAAATCATATCGGAAATCCAAGACAGCCAAAGGATGAGCTCTGCAGACAGACAGTTGTTGAGACTAGTGGCTTGCGGGCTTGCGGTGATATTCTCCAGCACCCTTCCCCACAGTATAGAATCTCTCTGGCTGTTTGGGATTTCTGTGGGCTTGAAGACACCTGAACAGCGTTAGCTAGGAGCATCCGACTGTCTCGCCACAAATTGAATAACAACCACAGCCCACTACCACTGCATAGCTACAGAGAAGGGTGTAGCAGCAAATTGTGGGCCCTATGTAGAATCAGCTCCAATGGACTCCCGCCCTCTCCATAGCCATATATCTACATAAATCAGACACGGGTGTTCCCTATACCTGTTCACACTACACGGCGCCCTGAGTACTCAGTCATTCATTTCATTCTTTTCATTTATTTTTTATTTAGCAGGGACAGTGCACAATATACAATTGAGCCATATTATAGCCACACGGCTAATTTTCATCTGTAGTCCCTGGACAGGAATTGGTGTTAAGCTACAAACAAAAAGAATTCAAATGAATAATAATACAAGAATTTGATAATACAATTAAAAGGTGCCCAATGTGCAAATATAGGCCACACTATTACATGGCCAAGAAGGCATATCAAGTTAAAAACTTTACACAGTCACACTTTACCCCCGACACCCAACATCACTGGCTACAGACCTTAAAGACTGTGGTGGCCTGGCAGAGCCTTTGCTGGTTTGTAGTATTCTCAGGCCTGTGTTAGCCTGGCTCTTGCCACACAAATGTGGGCTCCGCCTTGGTCCACAAACATTCATCTGGTACTACTGCCACACGCTTTGCTCTCCAAAGAATTTGGGTATTTCTCAAAGTGAAGTGTCCTAGCCTTGCTAGGATGAGTAACGCCCATTGTTCGCGGATTTCAGGAGGAGTATCCAATTACTAATTACACTTAGAACTAACGATTGGATAGGCCAACTGTGGAGAAATCTGTGAAAAATGGGCGTTACTCGTCCTAGCAAGGCTAGAACACTTAACTTTGACAAATACCCGTGAAAAGTCCTTGCACACTTTCCTCTTCTTAAAATAGTGACATGTCAGGCCACATCTAATCGCTTTTGGGAATCGGGAACTTTGTTCTCTGAGGCAGCCGTGGCCTAGTTGTTAAGGAGATGGGCTCTATATCAGAGGGTTGCAGGTTCGACCCTTCCACTCCCTCTCACACAGCATGACTGAGGTGCCCTTGAGCAAGGCTCTTAACACCATACTGCTCCAGGGACTGTAACTAATACCCTGTACTTAATATAACTGTAAGTCGCTTTGGATAAAAGCGTCAGCTAAGTGTAATGCAATGTAATAATGTAATATTTTGTAAACAACCTAGAAGTATAGACATCAGACTCTTCATCCAGGTCACTCACAGAACACAAAACACGAAACAACAATGTGGTATGAACACAAGTCTTTCCACCATTCCGTTCAGCCTGAAAACAACTTCAGAGAGGCCCTGTAAGAGCATTCAAATATACCCTGCATAGGCCTGAGCTGATGTAGGAAGGTGGGGGGGCAGAGAGGAAGGGCAGAAGGCCGGTGTTCTGTCGAGATGAGTTGCCTCGTCGAGATGAGCGACCAGTAGCCTTACTCGATAGTGGTGTTCTATCGATTTGCGCTGACTCATCTAAATGAGCTACCTTGATTTTCCGTGGAAGACGTTTCAATCGGCCATGGTCCACGTAGGACTATTTTAATAACCATTACTTTATTTATTTCACGGTCAGGGGTGTGCAATCTTAAATAAGAACGTGCGGCTGCTGACCACTAAAAAAAACATGAGCCTCTCGTTTGAGCAAGTTAAGAAACGTGCCATATGAAAGAGACTGAGCTGAGTTTGCGCAAATACAGGACTCGGACTGGAGAAAGTGTTTGGGATCAGGGCCTGGTTTCAATGCAACGTGGGCCTGTCTCGCAAGGCAACATTGCCATATGAAATTATGTGCTATGGGGATAAACAAGCACGGTTTAGAGATTCCCAAATAGCAGATAGCGTGTTGTGGCTTTGTTTTGGCAGATGTCTGTCAATTTATGGGCAACACCTCTTTTAATGACCGGAATCATATTTTCAAAACATCCCCACCAGTGCTTACTTGTAATAGCGCCGCTTGCTCAAATGCATGATCCTTCCTGCCATCTCGAGTTTGTAAACTGCGGTAGCACAATTCGATGGGCAATCACCCGCGAAAACCGCTGCGAGGGTGTGCGCATGCGTGCGCATGTTCAGTAGCGAACAGGATCACATCTCGACGGGTAGCTCATATAGACAGGAGGACACCGGATCTCCACATTAACATCACAGGTTAAGACTCTTAGAGCCTCCATGCATTGGCTCCGACAGCACTGCAGAGCACTTTCGCTTCCGACACAATTCTGACCCCCAAACCCAATTTCACACGGACATAGTATGGATAATCAATGGGCGGCTCCAACAAAATAGAACTCGCGGACATCGGCACCGGTGTGCAGGGTTGTATTGACAACAAGGGAATCGAACTTTGGCGGAGCAGTGCTCCGCACTTTGTCGGAGCCGATGTGCGGAGGCCCTTACACTGCCAGCTGAGCACAGCCAGCATGCCAATGCTTACCATGCACGGGGGTGCCGTGTGGGCATGGGGCGAGGAGGTGTTGGTAAGCAGCAACCTGGTGCCCACCCCTACCCCCTGGGGGGGTCCCTGAGCCTGGAAGGCCCTCTAGTGGAGAGGAGCCAGCACAGTGGAGCTGGGGCAGAAGAAGTGGTGACACTGGTTTTTACCCCACTTAAACAGATAATTGGCCTTATTGATGTATAAAAGATGTCCCACTGAGCCCCCGCGAAACACCATTAGTGCGCCGAGGCTAAATTGTTCATGAGCTGAATGTGAATTAAAAAATAAAAGAAGATTAATAAGGCCTCTCTCTCCTGTATATGCTTGCTCCCAACACACCCCCCCCCCCCCCGGCCCCCGGCCCCCGGCCCCCCCGCTCCCGCCCCTGCCGGGCTCATCTTAGCTCCGTCTAGCCATTACCATTCATCCAGCCAGCCAGCCACAGAGAGCAGGGTGGAGGGGCAGTGTGGGGGGGTAGAAGGGGTTGCAGCCTAAAAAAATGCTAAATGTGTTATGAAAGACATTACGCCACTTAGAGCACAGACAGAGATGAAAGGGCAACATGTTTACCTTTATGGCATTGCTAAGTAGTGTCTGTAATTGATTTCATATAACATTCCAGAGAATCAACCGGTGCACATGTACGTACACACACACACGTACACACCTATGTACACACACACACACACACACACACACACACGCACACACAAAGCCACGAACGCATCAACAGAGCATCAACACATTAACAGAGGTACAGCGAGAGATACTGAGAGAGAAAAAAACAGAGAGAAAGAGAGATACGTAGCGAGAGAGTTAGAAAAAGATAAAGAGAATGAAAGCGAGGCATAACACATCGAGTATTTTGAACCGCAATGCTGTGTGTAATGCCAACAGACATTTTCAGGGACCCTGAACATAATAATGATCAAGCTCAGGAAACACAAAGAGACTGTGGCAGCAGCGTAGCGGAGTTCGCTTATGATGATTAAAGGATGCAGTGCAGAGGACCTCAACGTAATGTTCGGAGGCAACAAAAGAACACTAGCACAGCATAGCCGCCGTCCTTCAACAAGCCCAGAGGTAAAGCCTCAAACTGCATACAGCAGGGCGCTCATTGGAATTCTTTAATGAATATGTCTACTTTATTATTACCCGAAGCCCTAGCATGCGCCGCCATCACTTAATAAACCTATCGCGGAGGAGGGACATTATATTTATTTATCAAAAGACTAATAAAAAGTAAAAAGAGACTGAAAATATAAATACCAGCTGGTGATGAGAGAGGGAACAAAAAGAATGCACTATTTATATTTTTGCATAATGCTCGTGTTGATCGACGTGCCGATCTATATATTCAAATTCCGAGCTCATTACCGAGCGGGGGGAGAGAGAAAACAGCAGCAGCGCCCCAGAAAAATTCTGATGGGCCTCTATCAGTGAAAAATAACATCTTGTTAAGTTAGGAATTCTCTTTGTATTAGCAAGGTTTCTCTAGTTAATCTCACACCTTTCTTGATCTGCCAATGTTGTAACTGGAAAGCACACAGAGAAAATCTTTTTTTTCTCTTTTTCTTTTTTAGCACTCGGCAGAACAATGAAAGGAATGGATATCACACACCAGTCGTTAGCTTTCTAATCAATTCTGTGTCTTCTCGCTCAAAAGTAAGGGCTGTGCTTTTTAATAAGGACAGAGGTTCTTTTTGTAACTTTCACTTTCTGAACTGGGAGAGGATTCTAGTGCCAATTAACTAGACTTTTCTCTTTTTGGCAGCTCGGGCCTGCTCATCACTCGATTTGGGAAGGTTTGTTTTGCTGTTTCTTTATTGCTAAACTTTAGTAAACATGCCGCCGTGTTTCCCTTGAATCTGTCAAACTAAAGAGGGAGAGGCGGAGGGACTGCTATGCGGCACGGCAAGCTAACATTGCATCATAGCGCAGCGTGTCGCAACTACATGTGTAATGAGGATTTGCGTGTTCTAGTGTGTATTGTATTGTGTGCTTGCATGTTTGGAAAGTTTATGATTTGCATGTATTTGCTTGTCTTCGTGTGTGAGAAAGTAAGTTGCACGATCATGCCGTGTTACCATTGGATGCAGGCCAAGCAGGCATTCATACTTGTGGCCCACATACATTGATGGTGTTCATGTGTGCCAGTGGGCTTGCATGTAAACGTATGTGTAAGGACTTTGATTTCTCCGAATATGTGTGTGTGTGTGTGTGTGTGTGTGTGTGTGTGTGTGTGTGTGTGTGTGTGTGTGTGTGTGTGTGTGTGTGTGTGTGTGTGTGTGTGTGTGTGTGTGTGTGTGTGTGTGTGTGTGTCAGGAATAGTGTGTGAGAGGTTATGAGTGGATGGTTAAACTGAATGGATGTAGACTGAATAGAGCATTCAGAGGCCTCACGCAGTAGAGAGGTCACATGGGTCAGGTCATCCACCCCCAGCCCCAGCCACGACCCATCCTGACCCAGCAGAGGGGTGTCAATCTGGAGGCAGCGCAAACAAACACAGCCAACCAACACCCTCACACACCCGCCACACACACACGCGCACACACACACACACAGACACACACCCACACACATGTGCTCGCAGGCACACAGGCAGGCACGCACGCAGGCACGCACGCACGCACGCAGGCAAACACACACACACACACACACACACACACACACACACACACACACACACACACACACACACACACA
>NC_085878.1:33712832-33715332 GCF_034702125.1 Engraulis encrasicolus
CTCTCTCTCTCTCTCTCTCTCTCTCTCTCTCTCTCTCTCCTAGTTCAAAGGTTTTAATGGCATCTACTATGATCCTGAGACCTCTGTGACTGACTTAACCACCACAGGAATACTCGCGATGTACAAACATTTTAAGTGGAGTGTGATGCCTTGTCTTCCTTGCGAGCGCCGCTTTAAAAGGTTTCGTAAGGGATAATCAAGAATGATTTACATCATCTGTGCATTAGACTTTACTTGTTTTCCATCAGCTTGCATTCAGCCTTTAATGTACATTTGATTTTTCTACCAGCAAATGGAAATGCCAGTTGCCGTTTGATCTTTCTTTTTTTTCTCGTTAGGATAAAGATCACAAATATGTCACTGCACAAAAACTTAATTCGTGATCCTTGCGGCAAAGTAAATACGGTGATAAGATCCTTCCTGTACACTGCATTATGTGGCGCTGTTTGGCTGCTTCTCTACTGCTGCACCATGTCTGTATGTGGTCTTAGGCCACTGGTTCCCAACTCTTTCTTTGGCATGGGACACCATTTTGATCTCCCAAATCTCTGGAGACCCCATACACAGTTTTATCCTAGCAAAAAAAAAAAAAAACACGACCGAACTTGCATGCTTTAAACCTATAGATATTTGTGAAAGTCTGGTGTTTCAGTCAGAATACAAATGAGTTATTATGTTATAATTACAGTTGTACTCAAATGTATTCACTCCCCAATGCTAAAGGTTCATAGAGCATTCCATTCGTATTTGTAACTGTGTTCATAATGAAATATTACAAGGACATGAAAATGAGAAAATGCGACTGAAATTACAAAAATATTATTTCAAATTTAGTATTAAATGCATTTTTGTGATTTCCTCATTGACACAGTTATTCAGGACAACCAAATATTTTCAATTAGGTATTGATATGACCAGCAGATTTGCTCAGCTCCTTCTGAACTGATGGTGTCCGGTACAGTCACTTGTCACATGATGCGCAGGGAATGGTCACACAAGTCAAGAGATCAAATTTATACCCAATGATTTTTTATTGTAATCAAATTAAACATTTCAAGAAGTGGGAAGTGTGGAAGTTTAATGTAAGGCACAGTTGAAACACTACCTGTACACCTAGACATTTCAGGCAACCCCAGGGGGTCCCGACCACAATGTTGAAATACACTGTCTTACGGCAGGCTCAAACTACACAACTATCGCCCCGATTCTCGGCTGAAAACCCCACCTACGACAATCGGTGGAACACTACCCCCGAGGACCATTACAAGAATTATTTGTCATGTGTGATGTTCTAAGATAGAATTTTGCTGGTTCGAAGAGTCGCAGGCCGAAATCATATCAATCACTGTTTGATATTTACGACTCCGAAATAGAATGTTGGGTACCGTATTATGTCTGTGTATACAATCAGAGATAAGACTGACGGTTCTGATTCTCTATGTGTGAGATGCAACCCAATATCAAAATCTGATACGATTTTAAAGTAATACAATTTGAGCCCAGCCTTAGGACCTTGCTCCAGACTTCTTCTCTCTGGTTCTTCCTGTCTCTATCCTGGCTCTTTCAATCTCCCGTCCTCTTTTTCCCTTTCCCCCTCTTCTTCTTCTTCTTCTTCTTCTTCTTCTTCTTCTTCTTCTTCTTCTTTTTCTTCTTGGTCTTCTTCTATCTCCCTCCCTCCAACTCGCAGTGCTGCCTGTCTGAATCACGGCATCACGCTCGACCGCAGACTGCCGAAATCAAATGCGAGCTGCCGAGAGGAGGGCAGTAATTGACTGTGCCACGCACTCTTTAAGCGTTGTCTCTTTCAGATGTGCCTGTGATTAGGCGTGTTGGATGATTACAGGGGTGGGGGGGCAACACCACACCCCGTACTCGCCCCAACACACCCCATGCTGCCTCGTCTTTTCACCTTCCACCACCACCACCACCACCACCTACCATCATCACTACCACTGCCTGCCCACCCAGGGGGGGCCTTGCACGGGTGATTAAAATTTAATACTAATGCCAGGGTTATGCATGGGGCAATACACTACAATTAAGTAATGATGATAGCACCACTCCCCCATTCACCCCCGAATCCCACACACACATACAGAGACACACACACGCACGCACGCACGCACACACACACACACACACACAAAGAGGCACTACTCCACTCCCCTCCAATAGCAACGACATCTGTAATAACCTTGTCTGCAAGCGTGCAACATGATGACAAAATTACCGGTTTATGTTGCGAGCATTTACCTCGGAGACACCGAGATGCGCAGACCTACCAATTTCAGCGCAGTCAGCTCTCCATGGGGGGGAAGTACATGGTAATAATAGTGGGTGGGTGGGACGAGAGACAGAGAGAGAGAGAGAGAGAGAGAGAGAGAGAGAGAGAGAGAGAGAGAGAGAGAGAGAGAGAGAGAGAGAGAGAGAGCAAGAGAGACAGAGAGAGAGGGAGAGAGAAGGGAGAAAGAGAGAGAGAGAGAGAGCAACACAGCATGTA
>NC_085878.1:33720332-33725332 GCF_034702125.1 Engraulis encrasicolus
TCTCATATTTGTTCTGTGTCTGTCTTTCTTCATCTTTATGTCATCCCTCTCTCCTGTTGCCTTTGTCCTTTGCTGTCTGTCTACCTCTGTCTCTCCATCTCTCTCTCTCTCTCTCTCTCTCTCTCTCTCTCTCTCTCTCTCTCTCTCTCTCTCTCTCTCTCTCTCTCTCTCTCTCTCTCTCTCTCTCTCTCTCTCTCTCTCTCTCCATTCCTCCATTACTCTGTTTGAAAAAAAAAATGGTGTTTAGATAAGGGACTTTGGTCAATCTGTAATGGTGGTAAGCTTAGTTTTAGGTGGTAATGATCCGGGGTATGGGGGGTGATGGGGGGAATGGGGAAGGAGAGGTCTACTCCCTTTTATGGTGAATGGAAGGATCAACATGCATGTAATGTAAAGTACACTTTTTAAGTGGTGACAATGGTTCACAATAAAGGAGTGTTGAAGGTCTCTCTCCCTTCCTCCCTCCCTCCCCCCTCTCTCTCTCCCTCTCTCTCTCTCTCCATTCCTCCATCTCTCTCTCTCCCTCTCCATTCCTCCATCTCTCTCTCTCTCTCTCTAACTGTAAGACGTTGGTCTCACTCGCCTCCCTGCCCGTCTGTTTCTTTTGACTGCGTGATCCCCCAGATGTAAGCCCTTGTATGCCGCCAATGATTACCTCATAGCTAATTAATCCTGATTCAATCAATCCACACAGAGAGAGAGAGAGAGAGAGAGAGAGAGAGAGAGAGAGAGAGAGAGAGTGTCTGTGTGTGTGTGTGTGTGTGTGTGTGTGTGTGTGTGTGTGTGTGTGTGTGTGTGTGTGTGTGTGTGGGTGTGTGTGTGTGTGCGTGTGTGTGTGTGTGTGTGTGTGTGTGTGTGTGTGTGTGTGTGTCAGAGTCGCTGACAGGTGGAAGATGTGTGTGTGTGTGTGTGTGTGTGTGTGTGTGTGTGTGTGTGTGTGTGTGTGAGAGTGTGTGAGTGTGTGTGTGTGTGTGTGTATATATGTGTGTGTGTGTGTGTGTGTGTGTGTGTGTGTGAGTGTGTGTGTGTGTGTGTGTGTGTGTGGGAGGAGAGGAGGGGGACGAGAGGCTGTTGAGTGGATCAGAAAGGCGGCCACTGTGCCAGTTGCGGGATGATGGATGGGGTTTAGTGTAGATGCCTTGACTTAAACAGACCTTTCCCATGCACCGGGGGACTGTCTGAGCGCGACGGCGGGCGCAACAACTGCCACTGGGCAAATTAAGACAATGGAAGTAAAAGGACGAGAGAGAGAGAGAGAGAGAGAGAGAGAGAGAGAGAGAGAGAGAGAGAGAGAGAGAGAGAGAGAGAGAGAGAGAGAGAGAGAGAGAGAGAGAGAAAGAGAAAGCGAGTGTCTGTGTGTGTGTCCGTGTGTGTGTGTGTCCATGTGTGCACTACAGTGTGTAAGCATAACTGTGTTGTACACTGTGTGGTATAGGTAGTCTGCGTGTGAACCAGTAATAAACTCTGAAAAGAGTTTATGACAGTGGGAACTGCCACAGAGGTACAGCACACTCACATATTGCTCAGACTAACTCATATAATGCAATCTAATCTAACATTACATTACATTACATTACATTACACTTTTATCCAAACAGGGTATTGGTTACAGTCCCTGGAGCAATGTGGGGTTAGGTGCCTAGATACTGAAGGGCACTTCATCCATATATGGAGGTGTAGGTTGATGTACAGTAAGGGTGAGATTTGAACCTCTAACCCTTTGATTTTAAGACCACCTTACCGCCATGGCCACATATTCCAGTGAACACAATGTAACGCACAAGATGCAGAGGCCCACGCAACTTTCAAACAACCAATTCAAATCAACAATACAGTATACTCAAAACAAGTAAAAGGATGGCCATCTGGAATATTGAACCAAACCGGCGGTCAAATAAGCATTATATTCTTGCCTACATTGAACAAAAAAGCGTTTTATAGTTTTATAGTTTTATAGTTTTATAAAATAGTAGAGGTAGTCTTACAGATGTAATTACAACATTAGTAGTATGATATTACAAAGTTGAAACCACATAATATTGTACCCCTAGGCCCTAGTGTTGTAATTGAATCTGTAGGAGTACTTTTACTTCTACATTAAACAACACTGAAAAAGTAGGCCTATATGTACTGCCAAATCAGCTCTTCTTTGTCACATATATAAAGCTATGGATCAACCGTCGTGCAACACGTTGTCCTTTTAAATTGCTGCACTAGTTATTACAGCAAATATCGCCGGTTTAACCATAGAGAAGCTGTTTTTTTTGCATGATATGGGTGTCATTCCGTGATTGTTGAAGGGGTGTCTCAATTCATAGGGGCTGCGCTTCAAGCCCTACCCCTTGCAGTTCCTTTTGAAGGGACGTGATCCAAGGCAAGGGCAAGGCGTAGGCATAGGGGTAGAGATTAGGGTAACACTTTATTTTAGGGACACATCTATTAGCACTAATACATACAATGTTAATGCCTGCATAAGTAACTTGTAAGGCATGTACTAAGCAAGCATCAAGGCCTAGGTCCTTACTAAGGTTAAATTGGTAATAAGTCCCTTATTGTGCATGAACAAGACATTTGCGAATACATGCCTAACAAATGTTAGCTACTTATACAGGCATATTTTATGTATTAGTGCTAATAGATGTATCCCTAAAATAAAGTGTTACCGAGATTAGAAATGGGATTCGGCCTAAGTGACCAGGGCCTTGCCGATGAAACAGGTGAACATTGAAAAAGAGCAACATAATCTTGGCTGTGGCTCAACTGGCTAAGGCTCAAGGTAATTTCTCAATTTCTCAATCCTCTTCCATATCGCTCTCCCACTCGCTTCCTGTCACCATCTTAAAATGTCCACTAAAGGCATGAAAACCCCTAAAATAGTATTCAAAAAGAAGACAGGAAAAGAGGAACATGTAGTCCTGGCCTTACGTAATAGGACACCAAAGACAGAGGAGCGCTCTTTTATTTATTTTACTAACAAATAATATGACTAATACAAAAATCTGTATAGTCCACATGTACAAATTTTAATGCATGTATATTAAAAAAATCAGATATTAAATTTAGAATTTTGCTGACACTTTGTATTTGGGTTTGTATTACTGGATCAGGATTACTATTATGATTATCATGATGGAGGTCGTATTATGATATATGATATATTATGATATTGTGGTGTATTTTTAATTGTTTCTTACCCTGTTTAGGCTGCAGCTATGGTATATGAAGTATATCAGTATATGTACAATATATTGTCTGTACTATATACTGTATTTTGTTTTTGTTTGGATCAAAAAGGTAGCATTACTTCTATGTTTTAGTCCATTTGAGTGTGTGTGTGTGTGTGTGTGTGTGTGTGTGTGTGTGTGTGTGTGTGTGTGTGTGTGTGTGTGTGTGTGTGTGTGTGTGTGTGTGTGTGTGTGTGTGTGTGTGTGTGTGTGTGTGTGTGTGTGTGTGTGTGTGTGTGTGTGTGTGTGTGTGTGTGTGTGTGTGTGTGTGTGTGAGTTACTGTAATGGGGCAAGTATGTAAATATTTGCGGTGGTTGAGGAGGGTGAGGAGGAGGTAGGCAGGGTGGAAGAGAGGGGGCACTGGCTTAGGAGGTGCATCAGTTGTTACCCTGGTGACAGACAGGCCAACCCTCCCACCCCACCCTGTGCTGACTGGAAAGGTAGAGGAGGAAGAGAAGAGGAGAGGAGAGGAGAGGAGAGGAGAGGAGAGGAGAGGAGAGGAGAGGAGAGGAGAGGAGACATAAAGGGGGATGAAGGAGGGCGAGGAGAAGAGAGTAGAGGAACGGTGGAGTAAAAAGAAGGAGGGCAAGGAGGGGAGGGGAGGGGACACATCAAGCTCAAAGGGAGAGAGGGGTGAACAGATGGGGGCAAGACAGAGACATGGGCCCGTCAAGCCCCCTCACAGCCGCCCTGGGAGAGGAAGTGTCGCTCTCGTAGCAGCGGAGAGAAAAAAAATCAGAGTAATTAAAAACCAGCCAACAAGGAGCAGCTTTATATTTTAATTTTTTTTTTTCAAAACGACACTGAGCTTTTTATACTCTTCCATGGGCTGCTCGACTCACGGGAAGGCTGCTGTGGAAAGCGATATCAAACAAACCAAAGTGGAGGCCAGGAGAATTAAAAGCATGTTTGTTTTTCTCTCTCTCTGCCCTTCATTAACAGAACTAAGGCTATTCCTCCAGGTATATTTACTTGTTTGTTGGAGTGACTTGTGAGAACGCCCCCCGCCTCCATAAACCAATGGCATGTTTAAAAGATAATTTGTAGACATTCAGCACCAACAAGCAGACTTCATTTAAAATGTTTAAAAGGAAGCAGTTTGTTCTTCAGGGTTTGTTTATACTGTCAGTAAACATGTTATAAATGTATCATCATCAGTCATTAATCACAGATTTTTGATAATAACTGTATTAGCTAATAATTAGCAAACAACATCCAATTAATTGTAAAAATCCTGGATGTCTGTCCAATATCTTTTTTTTCTTTTTCCTTTCCAAAAACAGCAACACAATTACTCACTTTTTCAATGAGGTGATTGTACATTTACAATACAGTAACAAAGTTTAAAATGTAATGTAAAATGTAAAAATGGTCAAAAAGGTACTGCAACTATGCTGCTCATTGAAACTGGGCTGCCTATTGCCAAATTTGATCTTTTCGTGAAAGTTTATTAAAGGGACACTGTGTGAGATTTTTAGTTGTTTATTTCCAGAATTCATACTATCCATTCAGTAATGTTACCTTTTTCATGAATACTTACCACCACCATAACATTCTAAGTATTCATTATGACTGAAAAAATTGCACTTTGCTTACATGAAAAGGGGGATCTTCCCCATGGTCCGCCATTTTGAATTTCCAGAAATAGCCATTTTAGCTGCAAAAATGACTGTGCTTGGGCCATACTAGAAAATATTAGTTTATTACTTAGTAAACTTTCATGAAAATATCAAATGTGGCAATAGGCAGCCCAGTTTCAATGAGCAGTATAGTTG
>NC_085878.1:33740332-33745332 GCF_034702125.1 Engraulis encrasicolus
ACAACCTGGCCGGCTCAACACCGACGAGGGAGCACCCAACTGATATGGGACATTTCCCCGACAGCCTTGATGCAGACGTGAAAAGGGGAAAGAACAAGCAAAACAATGTTAGCACGCCACATATCCAGCTTGCTAGCCGCGGTGCGTGTGTTGAACTGTGGATTTAAGTCAAGTGGAATAATTGCAAGAAGCCCTGAGATCAAGACAGCGTTTTATGGTAAGGTAAGGACATTTGGTTATTAATTTTGCCGGCCGTGGCATAATGAGTTGGGTTTATTTTGCCTGGTGCGATTGTTGTCACAAGCCTGAAGTTGTCACAAGCCCGTTTTGAAGTGTGTTTGGCTAAATTGTTATTGCGCTATGTAGACGGACTCGGATGTTGTAACATTCTTTTTTCAAATTTCGTGCGCTTTAAATCGGTACCTGTGCTCGTCATGTTCTGTTTTTACATGTCTTCATGAAGACTTTGGAAAATCTCCATATATGGCATTGCAATGCAGATATGCCAAAACGACAGAGGAGTTAGGCTAGGCTACTGCACATTCGTTGAAGGAAGGGGTGGTGCTTGAAAAGATATCGGTTGTAGTTATGCATTTGCGTGAATGTTTCACAGACATTTCAGACACAAGCTTAACCTGCAGCTAGTGTCAATGTATTTGAATGATTAGTACTGTGCCTAGCAATGACTGCATATCTGTCTGAAAGACTAACAATTAGTCTCTTGAGTTTCATTTTGGCAACATAGGAGGAGTTTTAGTGGGTTCCTGGATTGGTCTGTCGCGCGTCTGTGTGGTCACTTTGCAGGTGTAAAGTGAACGTTTTAAATGCACTCAAATACACTGAGGTTTGGCTCGTCTGATTTTTTCGGGGTTTTATGATTACTGCCTACGTCTGCCGTCACCTAGGCCTACGTGTTTCCGTGGATGTGTAGCGGTATACCAAATGTTTTCATGGACATGCATGGTGTGCCATCAGCATGTTTTTGTTTATAGGTGATGCGCTGTCATCAAAGGTTCCGTTCAAGGTGCGCTGTCACCATTTTCTGTGTGTGATGTGTGATCATACTACTAAGAAGTGAATAATTGTATGTTCCTTTATGTGACCTTTATCACGTGTTGTACTTTATATGGGGCCCACACAGATAATGTTGCTTACGGGCCTATTGCTGTGTCGTTTCGCCACTGTGCGTGCGTGCGTGCGTGCGTGTGGGTGTGTGTGTGGGTGTGTGACCGCATGCATATCTTAGGTGTGCATCAGTGTGTATGCATGTTTGGGGGTTGATGGGTGTAATGGAAAGGATGGCTCACAGACCCACAACCCCCTACCAACAGCAGCATTATGGAGAGAAAGAGAGAAAGAGAGAGAGAGAGAGAGAGAGAGAGAGAGAGAGAGAGAGAGAGAGAAAGAGAAAGAGAAAAAGAGAGAGAGAGAAAGCAAGTGCGCTAGAGAGAGAGCAAGCTACGTATAGGCCCAGATCCATGGCCAGCAAGCGGACGTTTCTGCGATAGCAGAGTGGACGGACCTGCGATAGCAGAGAGGACGCACCCGCGATAGCAGAGAGGACGCACCCGCGATAGCAGAGTGGACGCACCCGAATGGCGGCATGACAGCAGCCCGACAGCACAGCGCGCCACTGTGGAGCTCATCACGTAGGGAGGCCTCCCTCTTCAACTCCTGCATTTTGCATAGGTGACGCTCTTCATTATTCACACACTTCCCTCCCTCCATTTCCCGGTGATGGTGATGGTGGGGGTGGTGGTGGTGGGGTTGGGGTTGGGCAGGGCTGGACTGGGACAAAAAATGAGGCTGGGCATTTTTTTTAGACACTTTTTGTCCTTTTAGTAAGTTTGAAGAAGGCCAGACGGCCGAAACGTCACTTCACCATTAAAACATGGAGCAGAGTGTGCGGCATTCTTTTCTTTTTCTTTAACCTTTTGTCCTTTTGACATTATTTATAATAGTACTGTATAGTGAAGATGGTGACAGGAAGCGAGTAGGGAGAGAGAGAGATGGGGAAGGGCTGGCAAAGGACCCGGGCCGGGAATCAAACCCAGGTCAGCCGCATGGTAGATGAGTGCCCTACCGCTGGGCCACAGCAGGGCCTGGCCAGGCATTTTCAGCCAACACCAGTTCGCCAGGCATTGAGAGAGACAATGAAGCCTGTGACAATGTCTTTAGTCATCTACTACAATGTATTTTGATCACAACCGGCTGAATGAATATTTAAATCTGACCCAGAAAGGTCAGCGGCATGAGGACTGACCACTACCACTACGCTACCACTACATTGAGGGAGGACCAGGCCAAAATCATCAGCAGTCCACTGGTCAAATGCCCTGAATGCCTTATGGCCAATCCAGCCATGTGTGTGTCTGTGTGTGTGTGTCCGTGTGGGTGTTTGGGGGGGTGGCATTCACATCCAGGGGCGACATGCACTCTCCTCCAAACAAGGTGTAGCTTAATTATGCATGCCCCGAGATTCCTCATGCCTTTGCATTTCATTGCGTTGTTGTGTGTTATGTTATGCTATGCTATCTGGGAGTAGTATTGGTGGTGTTGTGACTATGTGGTACTGTATGTGGTGAGTGGTGGAGGGGGAAGTGTGTGTGTGTGTGTGTGTGTGTGTGTGTGTGTGTGTGTGTGTGTGTGTGTGTGTGTGTGTGTGTGTGTGTGTGTGTGTGTGTGTGTGTGTGTGTGTGTGTGTGTGTGTGTGTGTGTGTGTGTGTGTGTGTGTGTGTGTGTGAGAGAGAGAGAGCGTGTGTGAGTATGTGTGTGCGTGCGTGCGTGCCCCATGAGTGTGTCGCTTTGTAGAATAGGACATGGATTGTCCCTAAAATGTAAAGTGAAGAAATTTCACATATAAATGTAAAGCGTAAAGGTGTGTGAGCTAGCACAGTCACCTGCAATACAGTAGGGCAATTCATCTCTTTGGCCTACGTACAGCAACACGAGTATCTTTCTGTTAAGTTTTCAGCAACATCTCCATCATTCACAGATAAACGCTATTCATGGTCAAGACACTGACGAAGGCAACAGCCGAAACGTCTGTCTATTGTTCTGCTGCTATGTTAAAAAAAAATTCAAAGACGAAAAGAAGAACCCGAGTGTGATCCACCTTTTCACCTTCCAAATTAATAGCAATCGAATCATCTGGATCAGAGCAGGCAGCAGAGTCGCTGAAATGTGCGACGGCAGATTTTCTTCGCCTTTGAAAATAGCAAATCTTTTGAACTTAGCCACTTGGTACCCAGCTGACCTTCCTTCGCGTCAGAGTCGACTTGTGCCACAGGCATCTTCCAGCAAACACATCCACACCGCATGTTGTTTGTTTTAAACTATTTATCTGCATGACAACGCACACACACAACCAGCTCCCATAAGAGTACGATACGGTTATGGCTGTGCAGTGACTAACAAAGAAAAGAAAAGGAGTGAAGGAAAGAAAAGAAAAACAAAAAAAATAAATTACAGTTTTTCTCGATTGCCTCCACACAAGTTCTGGTACTTCACACACAATTCTCGGAACATCTCACCCATTTCCCAACTCCCCTAACCAATGTCACTGAACACTAAACACAATTCCTACTTAACACTCAAATTCCAGTTTTAAAACACACTCTTTTCACACCATTACACACAATTCTCTGGATTACACGCAATTTTCATAAAGAAAAACACTGGGTTTCTCATGGAACACACTGTCATTCACAACACTACAATCAACTGCAACTATGTTCACTTCCTCATCACATGGGCAAACTCTCTTCATACCGGTTTACAATCTGAAATCATCACCCCATAAGGACACACATTGCATGTCAAATTGATGAAAAATGAGTGGATGCAAGGAGAAAACCCATTTGTTTAGTTTTTGAACTCAACTTAACTTTCATGTGGTTACCCAATATTTTACAATACATTAGTGCAATTTTTAAATATTTTTAAAAATATGTAAGATATATACAGGTCTGTGTACTCCGAGTCTAAAAACAATATTTCAGTATTTTACTGCAGAAAAATACCCTCTTTACAGTTTTTCTCGATTGCCTCCACACAAGTTCTGGTACTTCACACACAATTCTCGGAACATCTCACCCATTTCCCAACTCCCCTAACCAATGTCACTGAACACTAAACACAATTCCTACTTAACACTCAAATTCCAGATTTAAAACACACTCTTTTCACACCATTACACACAATTCTCTGGATTTACACTCAATTTTCATAAAGAAAAACACTGGGTTTCTCATGGAACACACTGTCATTCACAACACTACAATCAACTGCCATACTATGTTGACTTCCTCATCACATGGGCAAACTCTCTTCATACCGGTTTACAATCTGAAATCATCACCCCATAAGGACACACATTGCATGTCATATTGATGAAAAATGAGTGGATGCAAGGAGAAAACACATTTGTTTAGTTTTTGAACTCAAAAATATGTTATACACACTTCCATGTGGTTACCCAATATTTTACAATAAATTAGTGCAATTTTTTAAATGTCAGAAAAAAATTGCTGTTGATGCCTTCTCTGGGTGGATGCGCCATGCAAGACGGTATTTACCTCGCTGCCTGGCCAGGGAAACGATTGCATGTGATGTGGATGAGGTCCTGTGGCCAGACCACAATAGAAGGCAGGATGAAGCAGAGTAGATGTGAGTGTGTGTGTGTGTGTGTGTGTTTTTTGTTCATAGCAATAGGCTATACAGTAATGTAATAGATTTTTGTACTGCCAAATAGGCAGTGGGGTTTATCTTTGTGTTGTTTTTGTGAAAAAGAAATAAAAATCTTTCTGTTTCTGTTTGTGTGTTGTGGGAATGAAGGTTTTCCAACTTATGTCACAGTATCCATGCAATCCAGAACAAAAAAAAGCCCAAGTTAGTGGGAGAAATTAGTTTTACCCTGTGCCCAACAGTGTTTTAATGGGTCTGCAAATGTGTATTGTAGTGACTGTCTGTGTGTGTCATTTGACGACAAAATGAGGTTT
>NC_085878.1:33750332-33752832 GCF_034702125.1 Engraulis encrasicolus
TTATTCAAAAGGTCTCTGTTATTCAAGCGGTCTCCACTTTTATTGTGTGGCTCAATAAGGAAATTCATCAGATATATTCACTTTGTACTGTAGCTTTGCACGGTTATGAAACTTTAGTTTGGATATGCATACACAGACTGCATGATCAAGGGGTGTACTGCAAAATGATAAAAAATCTTAGCAAGCTGAGACTCACCTTATAAATAGTGATTTTGAACTAGAATTTAGAACTAGAATTTTGACTATTTCAACTTGTTTTAAGTCATTTGCATGGCCGTAGTTACATTTGAGGCTACCGAGGTCCGGACCTCGCCTATCGTGAGAGGTTTTTTATTATTATTATTATTTTAACGGCAAATATGACCAACTGAAACACACAAAAACATATATAAACCTTTGTCAAGCGTCCTTTGCAAACTGTTGTTAACAACCATGAGCTATGTGTTCTAGTTTTGCCTTTGTGTTCTGTTTTTGAGAGTAAACCAGATTGATTAATATCGCAAGTGGTGCGACTCGTGGGAGAGAACGCAACTCAGCCGACATCGCAAGTGTTTGGTCGCGTTCGTGACAGAGCATTGCGCAAAGCAAAATTACCATGCTTTCTGGTTGGAAAAATGCATTGAAATGGCAAAGTGTGCGTGTGCAGCCTGCGCAGTAATGTGCCGTCACGAACGCGCCCATTAAGCACGCGCTTGGTGAGATCTCCGCTATCAGAAAGCCCGCGCTTGATGAGATCTGACAGAAAGCCAACCGTTGTATAGCCTACATAAAGCTCATGCGTAACAAGTAGGCTATGGTGTCTTAAAAAGCCATTTGAGTCATTATTTTAAGAAGGCCGGCTGCTGCATCAGCTGCTGCATAAAGGTAAAAGCAGGATATCCGTGAAAGGTAATTGATTGTAAATTGGAAAGCATGTGATAAACACTGACAGAGGAGGTCACCGGAACATCTTCAGGTGTGGATATTTTCCTGTTAATTTGGACAAGTGCCGTGCTATCGACGTTGCCACGTCTTCGTCAGAGTCAATCGCAGTAAAATATCCACACCTGAAAAGGCTCCCGTGACTAGGCTACTGTGTCTGCATAGCCGTGACGCATCAGATGGCTCAGGAGCGCGGAGGATAGGCTACTTTTCTTTCTCGTTGAAAGACTTTTGTCCTCTGCGCTTGTGAAGAACTATAACAAGTAAATAAAAACAAAACGTTTTATGCGACTCTAGGAAGAAAAAAGTTTACTCCAAAATAGGTGGTTTGCACTACAGAGCTATCCCTGTATCTTTGGAGGAAAACAGCTGAAGTGTAATTTCATTGGGAGAAAAATATGAATGGCTGAGCAACTTGCCATCTGAGGATGTAGCTTATTGTGCAACTTCAGGGTCAAGCTTTAGTTTCCTTACAAAGGGCTTTACTGACTGGGAGGATGCTGTTTATAATAAAAGAGGCATGATACCAAAGCATAGCCATTCAAAGGGAATAGGCTGAGTTGGCTGAAAACTACAACATAATTATTATTAATAATGTCTACATATTTACTATTTCACATTAGGCCTATACATTCATAGAGGAGGGCCCTATATATAGGCCTGTGTAGCCTATATTTATTTATTTTATGAATTAATTTTTAATTTATATTTTATATTAATAATAAAATGGACCTCGCCTACTTCACATGGCTGGCTACGGCCATGGTCATTTGTCCTTGGTGCGAAAATGTTCATCAGATTTTTTCGCATGATTCAAGCAAATATTGCTTACTGGTATAACAAGTACAAAATATTACCAAGTAAACATAACTTGCTAAGATTAGATTTTTTTAGCAGTGTGACAACCAGTCTCAACTAGCAAGATCACTGGACTATGCCATGACAAAAACATTACAACAACGCCAATATTAATGAAATAGTATGAGCAAAAATGTACACAATGTATTTTATGATTTTTTTTCTTCCTCCCTCTCTAATTGTTTCACGATTTTACAACTTTTTACAGGCATTGGCTTCCTCAGTCTTTCAAACACCATCTCTCATGGATGACCTGTGTGGTCTCCACTGCTCTCTTGCTCGAACAACACACAAAACATGAGAGCAATCATGACTGCTGTCCCTCTGCGAGGTTATCACAGTGTAGCACACAGTCTCCCAGTGTGCTATATAGCTTTTTGTTGAAACCTTTGCTGAACCCTTGAAGTCTTTGGCCACGTATTACAACATCTATGAATGTTAGAACTTATAAGTAAAACATTCCACCGCTACAGTACCCATGAAGTAACCCTGTCAGTGGTGGCCTGTTAGACCGAGACAAAAAGACGGAAACAAATCATTTCCGATGATGACTCATATTATGAAATTAGTTCAAATCATTATTTTTATTAGTTAGTATTACTGTTATTTATTTATCTTATACTATCTCTCACACATTGGCTATGACTTCAAGGGAGGAGAGTGATTCTAGAAGAGCTTAGGGACTCTATGTGCTTTCTTTCATCAGCACCTGCACTGAGGT
>NC_085878.1:33755332-33757832 GCF_034702125.1 Engraulis encrasicolus
GAGAGAGGGCATAGGGAGTGTTGGGAAGAATATATCTTGCCTCTTTCTAGTATTTTTAGGCCAAAAAAACTTTAATTGCACTGTGTTTTTTAAGCAATATACAGAGAGGATTATTTGTTAAAAGCAGAGAGTGATTAAGTTCAGTAAATGTTACAGCAGAAGTTACATAGCACAGTAATTGGACGTACAAGTTTGAGAAATGAGTCATGGTTGAAGTACACAATAAATATAATAGCTTGTCTGGTGGCAAGATGTGTACAGGTAGATCTTCCCACAATCTTTCCAACCAATTCCTTGACCTCAAAATCAGAAATATTGGTATCCAAAAGTAGTTATACAACAAAATTAAACAGAAGTAGGCTAGATGTTGACTCTAGATTCTGTGTCCAAACTTACAATAGCATAACGTGATGCAAACAGTGCTGTATAATAGGGAATTTGAAATTTGAAAACGGTTTTAGCTTTGATTTGCTTAACCCCTTATCACAGAGCCTATCTTATAACCTTATTGTCACCAAAATTGTAATGGCTTTGTCTTATGTTACTTAAGGCTCTCTGTACTGTCATAGCAATGTTGTTATAATGTTGCTGAGTATTTTCAGCAAATAGTGAATAGGCCCGCCGGCAACCCCATCTGCTGTAAGAGGCTAGAGAGAACATGGAGCAGACAGTTTTATCATGCATATGACTTTTACAATCTTCAAAGGATATGGAAATCGAGACAGTGTCATATAGGGCTGTGCAATACATCAGATTTATATCGTGATATCAACATTGCTGTCAAACAATATTATATTTCATAATATCGAGTTGAAACAATATGTTTGTCCTTTGTCTTTACTGCCAAAAGGTAGGTTACGATAAGCGCAATACATTCCCCTCCACTTGAGCCATTGCAAGTACAGAGCAGACTTGCTACCCAACACTCATGCAGAAGACCACTGTGTGTTTCTCTATGGCCCGCCACTGACACTGCTGAAGGGAGGGAAGATTGTGAATTGTTTAGCAGAACTGTTTGTCTTTAACATAAATATTGTGTAAGAAAACATGATATCAATATTGACTGAAATAATCATAATATTGACTGTTCTCATAGTCGAGCGGCCTTAGTGTCATATATTATATGTGTACTTGAAATTTAATCTATATAAACAAATCCATGTTAATCTTCTAAACGCAGGTCCTGAAGCGGAGGCAGATCCTTAGCAGTCTTTGATTAATTACATATGAGAGGAACACACATAATACAGTACACAATACAATCAATGCAATTGACACATTGAAATACACCAAAGGATATGAAACTCAGACAGTGACTTGAAAGTTAACCTATATAATCCTCTAAACACAAGTCCTGAAGGAGGCAGATTCTGTTTTGAATAACGGCATTTGAGTAGTACACCTATACACATAATACAGCACACAATACAATCAATAACATTGAAATGTCTAGACCAGGGATGTCAAACTCAGGCCCAGGGGCCAAATCTGGCACACAGAGCCATTTTATTTGGCCCGCGAGATCATTTCAAATGTATTTTACAGTTGGCACGCACCCTTCATGTTTAGTCTAACAGCACCTAAACATACAATTTAACTATGAGTATAAAATGCATGTACATACAATTTGAGTCCGCTTTTTGAAATACTTCATTCCAGATTTAGATTTTTGCCCTCAATTTGTCAATTTGAGTTTGACACCCCTGGTCTAGACTTTAGCAATTGTCAAAGGATATGGAATTCAGACGGTGTCATATATGTGTACTTGAAATTTAACCTAGACATACAAATCCAGGTTTATCCTCTAAAGTCCACCCCTGTAGCAGATGAAGCAGATCCTTAACAGGCTTTTGAGTAATTACTCACCGGTGGCAGTGTGCTTTTGCTTTATCAAGAGAGTATGGGGATGTGACCCCCCCCCTGTCCAGTCAGCGGTCCAACGCATCAATCAAAGCCACTGTCATCAGAGCACCGGCATGACTGATGACTACAAGCGCACTCATTAATGAATGAATGTCAGACGTCACGTCAGTGCCATGGTCACCCACTAACCAGCCTCGTCTGAAGGTCACTGCAATCTCTTAATGCCTCACCTGCCTGCCTACTGTTTTGGCTCCTCTAAAAATTGCCGCCAGCCGAAACGTACACAATGTACTGCACAAGTATTAACAAGTACACGTGTGCGTACTTGGACGTTGTATACAATGACACAAACAGGACAGCAACAAACTCCAAAAAACTCAAAAGTTGCTGAATAAGCTTCAGATGTTTTTAAAGAGTATTGGAGGAAGACATCGGAGACTGGGATATGAATGCAACTTAGGAGCTGAAACAGATATAGAGTAGCCCAAAACATTTGAAGAGTTCGGTATGAGCATGCACTATCAATGCAGGAGAAATATTCAGTCGAAAAGTTAAGTTATCTTACTCACACTGAGCGTGGCATCTATAACACATGGTATGCTCTGTGTTAAATTCTCTATACATTAAATAGAAACAG
>NC_085878.1:33770332-33780332 GCF_034702125.1 Engraulis encrasicolus
TTTTTGGCAGATGTCTGTCTTTTAATGACCGGAATCATATTTTCATAACATCCCCACCAGTGCATTTCTTATTACCATGTTCAGGCATTTTACAATGCAGTCGATTCAAATTCTTGAGTGAAAAGGGTGGAGGGAGCATTTTGACAGCTCAACCAGAGGTGGCGTTTTTTTCCATTTTGCAATGAGAACGCCTCCTCTACATAAATAGTATTTCTGATTGATGTTGCAATGTTCTAGGCTGAGTGTGTCAGCGATTACGGTTAGGCAACAAAGTAGTTCAAGGCCACGCTATTTCGCAGATTTTCCAATGATCTGCTGGATGATCCACGCTATTTCCCGTTTTCCCCTCAGGGGATATATCGTAACTTTCAGTCCATGACAGTCGGTGGACAGGCTATAGGCTAACTAGACTATGATGACTGGTGGTAACCTCAGGAGGACATAGAACTAGGCTACAGTTTGAGTCACTAAAGTTGACAGTCTCAGGGGATCCTATCGTAACTTGCGGTCTCACAATTCGATGGGCAATCACCCGCGAAAACCACCGCGAGGGTGTGCGCATGCGTGCGCATGCTCAGTAGCGAAGAGAATCACATCTCGATGGGTCGCTCATATAGACAGGACACCGGTGTCCTGTCTATATGAGCGACCCGTCGAGATGTGATTCTCTAGGCTACTGAGCATGCGCACGCATGCGCACACCCTCGCGGTGGTTTTCGCGGGTGATTGCCCATCGAATTGTGAGACCGCAAGTTACGATACAGGATCCCCTGAGACTGTCAACTTTAGTGACTCAAACTGTAGCCTATGTCATCCTGAGGTTACCACCAGTCATCCATAGTCTAGGTAGCCTATAGCCTGTCCACCGACTGTCATGGACTGAAAGTTACGATATATCCCCTGGGGGGAAAACGGGAAATAGCGTGGATCATCCAGCAGATCATTGGAAAATCTGCGAAATAGCGTGGCCTCGTACATTTGCTACTTTGTTGCCTAACCGTAATCGCTCACACACTCAGCCTCGAACATTGTAACATCGATCAGAAAAGACTATTTATTTAGAAAATTATTATGTAGACTATTTATGTAGAAAAAATCGCCACCTCTAATTGAGCTGTCAAAATGCTCCCTCCACCCTTTTCACTCAAGAATTTGCATCGACTGCATTGTAAAATGCCTGAACATGGTAAGAAATGCACTGGCGTGGGGATGTTATGAAATTATGATTCCGGTCATTAAAAGACAGACATCTGCCAAAACAAAGCCACAATACGCTATCTGCTATCTGGGAATATCTAAACCGCGCTTGTTTATCCCCATAGCATGATTTCATGTGATAATTTGCCTTGCGAGCCCACGTCGCATTGAAAACAAACCAACAGCAAATGACTACATTAAACAACCCGTAGCCAGGCCCTGATCCCAAACACTTTCTCCAGTATTTGCGCAAACTCAACTCAGTCTCTTTCATATGGCACGTTTCTTAAGTTGCTCAAACGAGAGGCTCACGGTTTTTAGTGGTCAGCAGCCGCACGTTCTTAACTCCGCACGAAATAAACAAAGTAATGGTTATTAAAACAGTCCTACGTGGACCGATTGAAACGCCTTCCGCGGAAAATCAAGGTCGCTCATTTAGATGAGGCATCGCAAATCGATAGAACACCACTATCGAATAGGGCGACCGGTCGCTCATCTCGACGAGGCAACACATCTCGACAGAAAACCGGTGTCCTGTCGATATGAGCGACCCGTCGAGATGTGATTCTTTTCGCTACTGAGCAGGCGCACGCATGCGCACACCCTCGCGGCGGTTTTCGCGGGTGATTGCCCATCGAATTGTGAGACCGCAGTTTACGATAGGATCCCCTGAGACAGTCAACTTTAGTGACTCAATCTGTATGAAATAGTGTGGATCATCCAGCAGATCATACACCTGTGTAGTGACTCAGACTTAACTTGGTTCTCCAACCCAGCAGCGCTTTTTGTAGCCTACCCGTAATTATATCAGGCATAGGCTACTACATATTCTCAATTTGGAAAATCTGCGAAATAGCGTGGCCTCGAACATTTGCTACTTTGTTGCCTAACCGTAATCGCTCACACACGCAGCCTCGAACATTGTAACATCGATCAGAAAATAGGCCTACTATTTATGTTGAGAGGCGTTCTCATTGCAAAATGGAAAAAAATCGCCACCTCTGAGCTGTCAAAATGTTCCCTCCACCCTTTTCACTCAAGAATTTGAATCGACTGCATTGTAAAATGCCTGAACATGATCATAAGAAATGCACTGGTGGGGATGTTTAGAAAATGATCCCGGTCATTAAAAGAGGTGTTGCCCATAAATTGACAGACATCTGCCAAAACAAAGCCTCTATCTGCTATCTGCATCTGCTATCTGGGAATCTCTGATCGCGCTTGTTTGTTTATCCCCATAGCACATCATTTCATATGGCGTTGCCTTGCGAGCCCACGTCGCATTGAAACCAAACTAACAGCAAATGGCTGCATTAAACAACCCGTAACCAGGCCCTGATCCCAAACACTTTCTCCAGTATTTGCGCAAACTCAACTCACTCTTTCATATGGCACGTTTCTTAACTTGCTCAAACGAGAGGCTCACGGTTTTTTAGTGGCAGCAGCCGCACGTTCTTATTAAACTCCGCACGAACGATTGCACACCCCTGTCCGTGAAATAAACAAAGTAGGCTAATGGTTATTAAAACAGTCCTACTTGGACCGATTGAAACGCCTTCCGCGTAAAATCAAGGTCGCTCATTTAGATGAGGCATCGCAAATCGATAGAACACCACTATCGAATAGGGCGACCGGTCGCTCATCTCGACGAGGCAACACATCTCGACAGAACACCGGCACTGGTGGACTAAGGTCCCTGCGTGACAGGTCATTTGCATGATAAGAGTGGGCAATCACGGCCATTAGCGAATACTTTTGTTCTCAACAACTTCGCATAAAGAAATGTGTATTCTGAAGCAAGCCTGTCGTTGTCATTAGGACCCGAATTTTTAACTGAAACATGCTGTATGGTTGCAACTTTATTGCAACTCGGATTCAAAAAAACCCGCGTTGCGGTGTCATCTGGCCGAGGCCTGAGACACACAAATGTGTGTGCAATACACTCACATAGCACACTACAAAGTACACATTTACATTTCAAAGCACACAATATGACCAGTGCACTGCCAACACTGCTCTCCCATGCACACACACACACACACACACACACACACACACACACACACACACACACACACACACACACACACACACACACACACACACACACACACACACACACACACACACACACACACACACACACAAGGTACCTCCCTCACTGCCACTTAAGGTGAAAAAACACCATTATCCACGTCAGCAGGCCTGTAAGTGCTCCTGACACACACACACACACACACACACACACACACACACACACACACACACACACACACACACACACACACACACACACACACACACACACACACACACACACACACACACACACACAGACACACACACACACATACACACACACACACACACACACACACACACGCACACACGCACACACACACACACGGCCTGTAAAAGTTCCCGTCCTGGTGGCCTTTTGCCAGCTTCACCAGCACCTCCGCTGACACTGAGTGCTGTCACACCACTGTTGTTACAGGCAGGCAGGCCGTGTGTGTGTGTGTGTGTGTGTGTGTGTGTGTGTGTGTGTGTGTGTGTGTGTGTGTGTGTGTGTGTGTGTGTGTGTGTGTGTGTGTGTGTGTGTGTGTGTGTGTGTGTGTGCGCGTGTGCGTGCATGTGTGCGTGCATGTGTGTGTGTACATCCGTGTGCATTGTGCCTGTGTTGTGTGGAATTGTGTACAGTATGTAAATGTCCATGTGTGTGTGAATGTGAATGTCTTTGTTTGTGAGATGGAGGCAGAGAGTGGGAAAAAAGACAGAGGGAAAGATTGAAGAAGGGAGCAAAGAAAGAAAGATAGAAAGAAAGAGAGAAACCATCGGTTCAGCTCACAGGCTGACGTGAGGACACAAGGAGGTTGGAATTTTTATATTGGGACTGGAGCGGGGCAGCCAGCCCTTTGAATGGGATGAATAGGAGGGAACAAACCACTCGCACTGCCAAACCATTTGCCATTATCTCAATGTAAGTACAATAACTGCACTAATGACTTTAATTGGGCTGACATGCACACACACACACACATGCGTAGGCATTCACATACACACACGCACGCGCGCATGTAGACACACACATACGCACACAGACACCCATACACACACACACACACACACATGCGCGCACACACACACACACACACACACACACACACACACACACATACACACAAACGCACACACACATACACACTACATTCCCACACATTCACGCACACACACTCATACAAATGCACATGCACTCTACACGTAAGCACGCAAGTGCGCACGCAAATACACACAGACAGACAGACAGACAGACACACACACACACACACACACACACACACACACACACACACACACACACAAACCAGCTGCACATGCACACGACACATAAGCATGCAAGTGCGCACGCAAATACACACAGACAGACAGACAGACAGACAGACAGACACACACGCGCGCACACACACACACACACACACACACACACACACACACACACACACACACACACACACACACACACACACACACACACACACACACACACACACACACACAAACCAGCTGAACCCAACACAATAAAGTTGTCTTACATAACTCTGTGGAGCCTTCAAAGACACTGCTAGAATAATAAGCTGGGTACCCATGGGCTTAATTTTCAGCTGCTTGACAATCATTAGGAGGACAACAGTCAGACATTCAACCTGCTTCAAATTATCTCAAAGAAAAATAAAAAACTTGCTTCACTTGATTTTATTTGTGCTGGGATGTTTTCCCCCCTCACTGCCTCACTTTCTGTCACTCTCTTCTCCTCTCCTCTCCTCTCCTCTCCTCTCCTCTCCTCTCCTCTCCTCTCCTCTCCTCTCCTCTCCTCTCCTCTGCTCTGCTCTCCTCTCCTCTATATCTCTCTAATTCTCTGTCTCTTTCTCTCTCTCTCTCTCTTTGTCTCTCTCTTTCTCCATCCTTACTCTCCACCCCCTCCCCCCCCTCTCTCTCTGTCTGTCTCTCTCTCTCTCCATCCTTGCTCTCCTCACCCCCCTCCCCTCCCTCTCTCTCTCAGTTTAAAAGTTTGCCAAATTACAGCCCCAATGTGTTTGAAAGGCCCTAAAGTGGCTGTCAGCTGCTATTAGTGTCAAGAAGGCCTTGCACACCACTACCACCAAGCACAACCACCACCACTCTCGGCCCAGGCCCGGCCCAATCTTGGCCCACCATCACCACCACCACCACCAGGCCCGGCAGGCACAGAGGAATAAGAGCAGAGCAGAGCAGAGCGGAGTCGCTTAAGTAATTATCAGCCAAGGAAACGATAACAGTGTTCACACAACACAGGAATGCAAAAAAACAAAGGAGCTATTCACGGCACTAACACCCAAGGTGTTTTCATAATCCCAGGCTCCGTTTTGTCAGCTGACATGTACACACATACTTTTACACACACACTTTTACACACACACTTACACACACACACACGGACACGCACGCGCACGCACACACACACACACAAACACACACGCACGTGCACGCGCAAGCGCAAGCGCACGCACACACACCCTTTTACACACACAAAACACACACACACACACACGCACACATGCACGCACATGCACGCACACACACACGCACACACACACACACACACACACGCACACACACACACTCTCTCTCTGACTGACAGAATGAAATGAAAGGTAATGACCACAGGCTACCAGGTGCTTCAAACCACCCCCACCTCACCCCCCCACCCCCTACCCAGGGGCCTCGGCGATGGGGTAAGAGGGGGTTGATGCTGGTAGTGGGGTAGTGGAGATAAGTCTGGAGTAGTGGGGTAGTGGTAGTGGGGTAGTGGAGGTTAGTTCCAGACACGCTACAGCCTCATCAAATGGACAGGCCTGTCATGATTACTGACGCTGCTCTCGGCTCTCTGGTACAGAGGCCGCAGAGCACAATATCACACAGGGAAGCTGACAGGGGGGGAACAAAGGGGTCAGTTGTCCCGGGCCCAGAGAGAGAAGGGGCTCACATCTATGTCCTCATTACATTGCATGCATTGGGTGAGGGGGGCCCTTCAAATGACTGTCCCGGGCCTAGCTAAAGCTGTTAGCCGCCCTTACGTGTATATCACATGGGGGGGAAAAGAGGAGACTCTGGGGGGGTACTGTGGGGGCGGTTGGATTGGTTGTTAGCAGTGGTTACCCTACAGATAAACTCTCACACACAGGTTATTTGGACATGTCTGTGGAGTCTACACAACAGGCGCATACAGCAAAAACGCCACGAGCACAGAGGATGTGGAGGACAAGTATGAGAGGAAGGAAAAAGAGGTAGAAGAAGAAGGAGGAGGATGAGGAGGAAGTCTATGGTATCGCGCTCTAAAGACGACTCCCCCACCCCACCCCCCCCCCCCCCCCCCCCCACCCCCCCCCACCAACCCCCCCCACCCCCACCCCCCGTCTGTGGCAAGGGTCTTCCTGTCTGTTGGCTGGTTGGCAGATTCCAAGGGAGCGTTTGACTGCTTCACCTCTTAATGGTATCTCCTGCAGGCAATCATCTTCCCAGCAGACGGCCCCAACATTCGGAGCAACGTGCTCACTGCTCAGGGTGTAGAGGGACGTACAGTTCCTCAACCTCCTCCTCCTCCTCCTTTACAACCTGTCAGATTGGATGAGGAGAGGGGAGGAGGGGTAGAGAAGAGAGGGAGGAGAAGGGGGGTGGAGAGAGGAAACGAGGAGGGAAGGAGGACATGATGAAGAGAGGAGAGGAGAGGAGAGGAGAGGAGAGGAGAGGAGAGGAGAGGAGAGGAGAGGAGAGGAGAGGAGAGGAGAGGAGAGGAGAGGAGAGGAGAGGAGATGAAGGGTCTACCTACTTTGACTCGTCCACTCATGGAAACCCAGGAGCCTGCAGCTGAGGCCTTCTGGAGGCTTCCTGTCGACACACACATACACACACACACAGACACACAGACACACAGACACACACACACACACACACACACACACAGACACACACACACAGACACAGACACACACACACACTCTCAACTCCCCCCCCACCCACCCAGCCCCTACTCCAACCTCTCCACCCCAGTTCCAACCGCAACCCCTCCAACACCTGACAATCCGCTCACAGTGCCGTCACTTACAAGAATGTTCCACAAATTTGCCGCTCCAAACTTTGGACGTTTGGTGAAATAAGTACAGTGAATCACCACCAATTACAGCCAAGCTTTTATTTACATAGTATAAAACAGACAAAAAAATCCTCCAATTACATGACTACACTAAAAATAAACTTGTTTTGCGCCACTTACAAGTACAGTGTACAGCCATGTAAATAGGAAATTGTTGCTTTGAAATGCATTTTATAGTCAACACTGCGTGTAATAGTGACAGCACACACCTCCAGTGGTGGAAAAAATAAACGTAAGTATTTTAGGACAATGACGTGGTTATTTCAGAGTTGTCCATTAACAAAAAACCATGACTACACCAGGAGCCTCTGGGCGGAACAGAAATACCTTCCACACACGCACACACACACTCTGACACACACACACACACACACACACACACACACACACACACACACACACACACACACACACACACACACACACACACACACACACACACACACACACACACACACACACACACTCTCACACAGTCCATGCATCAGTCAGCCCAGAATTAAGGCCTGCTGCAGCAGTTGCAACCCTGTAATTACCCCGTGTCATTACCAAAGCCCACGGCTAGTGAAATTAGTTGCGAGCATGGGCGAGTCCCCCTAACAAGCGCTGGGGTTCATTTTGGGCACTCCGCTCCCTCCTTCAGCTTGGCTACGGTGAGTGTAACCCGGCAGTCAGTGTAAAGGGTACGTACACGCTGTGCCGTGTTGCATCCGCCACACTGTGCACTGTGCAGTATACGGAAGTAGGGGTGTAAATCATTGCCTCCATGGCGATACCACGATTCAGTTATTTTCAGTACTTAAGAATCCCCCACAATAAAATACGATACGATACGATTCGATTTGATTCAATTCTATTTTTTCCAATTGCTTTTCCACTATTATGTTTTAGAGCTAGGGCATTTGGCTAGCTTATATATACTTATATGCGCCATCATACGATACGATTCGATTTGATCATAGGACGAAATCATCGGTCGAGACATACATTATTATTAACATCCCTACTGTGCAGTGCAATCTGCTATTACGACAACACAAAACAGGGAAGCCGACAAAGGGGGAGGAGCATTGAGAGGGAGGGCCTTCTGGTGTGACTTTGCGCCAGGCCCGGTCAAAGCTGCCGGGACTCACTAATTTGACGCCCTTTCGGCACTGATGTCTTAAGTCATACAACCCTACAGTAACCCTAATCTTAACCCTAACCTTAACCCTAAACCTAAAACTAACCCTAACCCTAACCTTAACCCTAAACCTAACCCTAACCCTAAAATCGCTTGTTTGAAATGTTTGATTACCATATGACGTAAGACATCAGTACCGAAAGGGCGTCAAACTAGTGGGTCCCCAAAGCTGCCAGCAGCTAAGGGTGTGTCTTATCGTCTTCATTGCTCCCCTCACCAACCTGGCGGGTCAGGAGTCGAACCGGCAACCTTTGCACTACAAGTCTGAGGGCTTCCGCACATAGGCTCCGACAAAGTGCTGCGCACTGCTCAGCAAAAGTTCGATTCAATTGTTTTCAATAGAACCCCGCACACTGCCGCCGATGTCCACGGACATTCGCCGATGTCGGGTGGCAATTAGAGACAAGTTCTATTTTGTCGGCGCCGGCCATTGACTTTCAATGCTATGTTTGTGTGAAATTGGGTTTGGGGGTCCGAATTATTTCGGAAGCAAAAGTGCGCCGCAGTGCTGTCGGAGCCAATGTGCGGCTGGCCTGACGCCCTAACTGCTTACCCATGAACTGCCCCAAAGGAAGTAAGACAAGGTGGCGGTAGAACAGTGACTAAGCATGAAAACAGTGGCCACCTCCTACAGCACTTTACCACCCCATAACATAACCATCCTTCATTCTTCATCCCTCGTTCCACTCCCATGGCGTCTAATGTGGCTTTCGGTCCTGCTTGCTATTTTCACACTTGTTTGGATAATGCCTCTGCTGCCGGTAGTGGGGGTTATAGTTGCTTGTGTAAGCTGGAGGGACGTGGTGGTGAGGGACAGATTACTGCACGGGCCTACCGGGCCCAGGCCCACGGGCCCAAGAGTCAAGGAGGCCCTGAAGCCCAAGTCTCTATAGGCCTACTCTATTTCCATGTCTGATATTACGCTGGAAAGGCACTTTTAACAACTGAATGCTCACATTTTCTCAGGGGACATTCCTTCCGAAAACCCCAACAACATCTCTCACATCTCTCTCATATCTAGCCTTAATCCCTGAATCATTTCTTAAAACTAACAACAAAGGAGGGGGTCCTTTCTCTTTGCCTTGCCCAGGGGCCCATGGAATCATAAGCCGTCCGTGGACGTGGTCTTGCCTCGCCCTGGCTCTGGCTATTTCCACTAGCTGGCTGGCAGGCAGGCCATAGTGCTGTGCTGCGCTGCACTGCACTGCACTGCACTAGGGCTGTTTTGTCTGTGGGCTGCGCCCCGGCCGCATCCTCTCTCTGTGGCTTCGGCCGCTCTGCGCATTGCTGAACCCACCCATCTATTTTGGTTTCAGCCAAGGCTATATTTATCGTCCCATGACATGCACAACCTCCAGAAAACACTCAAACCTCTTTCGCTTTTTTTTTGCTTCTCTCTCTCTCTCTCTCTCTCTCTCTCTCTCTCTCTC
>NC_085878.1:33785332-33792832 GCF_034702125.1 Engraulis encrasicolus
GGATTGGGTGTACTATGAATCGCCAGAGCTGGATTGCTGACATCTTCTCCAGTCAACTGGAATTTTGTTTAGCCAGGGGAATGAGTTGGTAATTGAATAAATACATTTGTGTGTGTGTGTGTGTGTGTGTGTGTGTGTGTGTGTGTGTGTGTGTGTGTGTGTGTGTGTGTGTGTGTGTGTGTGTGTGTGTGTGTGTGTGTGTGTGTGTGAGTGTGTACGTGCGTGCGTGTGTGTGTACTATATGAACCTGTATATGTCCAGGCGTGTGTCCATGTAGATGTGTGTGTACGTATAATACTGTGCATACACATTTGTGCTGTGCTTGTGTGTGTCCATACCACATGTGGACATAGGATGTGCTAGTGTGTGTTCATCTGAGTGTGTGTGTGCGTGTGTGTGTGTGTCTGTATATTTTATGTGCTACATAGAGAAATGTGCTCCCATCAAATGCTTGGCTCGGAAAGCAATGAGGACAGGACCACAGCGGAAAGGCATTTCATGGCCTCACCAGAACTAAGCCTGAACATCTTAACACATCACATATGATCGCACCCTCATAAACGCAAGCGCTGTCTGATCTCAGTGCTTGGGGAGAAGGAAGAAGTTATGGGGGGGGGGGTGGTTGAGGATGGAGGAAGAGAGGAAGACAAGAGAGAGAGCAAGACAGCATCGAATGGTGGGGAAGAGTGGAAAAAGAGACGATAACAGCAAGAGATAGAGAGACATACAGGGAGCGAGTGAGGAAAGTGAAAGACAGTCAGTGAGAGAGGAAGAGGAGAGAGAGAGAGAGAGACACAGAGAGAGAGAACAAGGGAGAGAGATAAAGAGAGAGACAGTGAGAAGAGTGAAAGAGATAGAAAGAGAGAAAGAGCAAAAAAGAGAGACAGAGAGTGTGGGGCCCAGTTGGGGTCAGGACAGACACTAAGGCTGATGGGAAGGCTGTCAGGGTCCAGGCTGCTCGTCCATGTGTTCTCCAGCCCAGCTCTGCCTTCTGATGGACGCCAACGCTGCCTTACAGGGAAGGCGGCACAGTGTGGTGCAGTGCGGTGCAGTTGAGGTGGTAGACAAGTCTAGAATGGTTACAAAAAAAATGTGCCGGGCATTTTCAGCTAGGATCGGTTCACCAGCGGCAAGACGACTGATACCTTTGAGAATAGGGTCATGTAAAAATCTTTTACTGTCCACCGGGGCCTGTATAAATGCCCTGTATGCCATGCGGCCAATCGAGCCATGGCGGCAGATGAAAACTCCTGCTCCTGCCGAGCTCAGCCGGCCAACCAGACGACCAGACGGGCAAGTCAAGAAGCCAGCCAAATAGACCAGCAAGTCTTAGCGGCTGGTTACACATATCTGGATATTTTAAACGTGTTTATTTTTTTACCTTTTACGTGTAAATGAGACTTTTGGATAACAATAAAAACTCCATTGTAATAGGTTTTTACGTTTTAGCCCCCTAAATGGGATATTTTTAAAGACAGCGTTTTGAAATGCGCACTCTAAAACTCTGTTTACGTGTAAACGGAAGGCCAAAACCAATACGTTTTCAAAAAGATATATACAGTACATATAGTCCATATACAGTACGTGTAAACAGCTTCTTAGTCGCAATTTGAAAAGAGAGATACTGAGGATAAACAGAGATCCAGCCCGGCGAAATGGAAAGTGAAAGTGAAAGCCCCATTGGTAAACTCCAACTCCCATTGAAATTGTGATACATCACTCCACAGCATACAAATTAACACTGCACACTACACCCAACGAAATTGCATTCATGCCTCGCCCGTGCAAGGTGGCAGCCCTCAAGGGCGCCCCAAGGGAGCAGTAAGTGTGTGTGTGCAGGCAGGACGGTACCATGCTCAGGGTACCTCAGTCATGGAGGGGGATGGGGGAGAGCACTGGTAAAATACTCCCTCCACCAACCTGGTGGGTCGGGAGTCGAACCAGCAACCTGGCACCAAGTCTGATGCCCTAACCGCTTATCCATGACTGAAATGGGAAATGGGAAACCGGAGCGAGCCGGCGATAATTTAGCGTATAGGAGCATGGAGAAGCAGGATCCGTTTCATCTCGCCATGGGCCACCGTTATGGTAGCTACAGTACACTTCCCTCTCCTTCTTCTCACTCCTTCTCATCTTCCTCCCACTCGTTCCTCCCTTTTTCGCCATCTCTCCATCATCGTTCCTCTCCTTTTTCTCTCTTTTCCCCTCTCAATGATCGTATCTCTCTGTCTATCTACCTCTCTGTCTCTCTCTCTCTCTCTCTCTCCCTCCCTCCCTCTCTCCTAGCAATGCTACGCTCAGGCCAGTCGGTATAAAAGCAGCCATTGCAAATCACTATAGTGGGCCGCTGTGGCCTTTTCAAGTGTATCAAAAGATGAAGTGCCGATGACACATGATACGCTTGAAAATGCTATTCTGAACATCCTAGCCCAGTCATGTGCCGTGTTCTCTTTCACTTATGAACTGTGACATACGGTACATGTATGGGGGAAGACGAACAGACGTGGACCGGAGCCAAGAGGGGAAAAAAGACAAAGTAAATAAAAGAAATAGACTGTTTTCTCCTGACATAATTCACTATTTATTATTTCGCGTCATATTTTTACAGTCCGCTCATTCCCCCATGAACAGTGAGCATTTTCCAAGCCTGTTAGGAGGATAACCTGCATCACCATAACAAGACAGGTCTCAAAGAGAGCGCCTCTGCGTGTGTGCGTGTATGTGTGTGTCCGTGTATCCATGTTCATGTGTGCGTGTACGTGTGTGTGTACGTGTGCGAGTGTGTGTGTGTGTGCGTGTGAGTGTGAGTGTGTGTGCGTGCGTGCATGTATCCATACACATGTACTGTACTGTACTTTATAGATTTCTCTTAGCCCCCATGTGTGTATGTGTTTGAGTGTGTGCACTTTTGTGTGTGTCTTAATTCCTATGTGAACGCACGTGTGTGTGTGTGTGTGTGTGTGTGTGTGTGTGTGTGTGTGTGTGTGTGTGTGTGTGTGTGTGTGTGTGTGTGTGTGTGTGTGTGTGTGTGTGTGTGTGTGTGTGTGTGTGTGTGTGCGCGGACAATGTGGGGTCTCGTTCTTCCCCTTCTTCCAGACAGACTCTGGAGAGGTCAGAGAGGGACAGAAGAGAACCGTCTGAACCTTTCATCTCACAGATGTGGATCTCAAGCCAGCCAGAGAGGAGCAAGGAGAAGCACAGATGGAGGCAGTGGAGGAGGAGGAGGAGGAGGAGGAGGAGGAGGAGGAGGAGGAGGAGGAAAAGGGTGGAGAATGAGAATGTGTGGAGAAGGAGGAGGTGGAGGTGGAAGAGGAGAAGCCCAGATGGAGGTAGTGGAGGAGGAGGAGGAGGAGGAGGAGGAGGAGAAGGGTGGAGAATGAGAGGGTGTGGAGGAGAAGGTGGAAGAGGAGGAGGAGGAGGAGGAGTAGGTGCAGTACAAGCAGCTGGAGGTCAACATGGACAGAGAGAGAGAGAGAGAGAGAGACAGAGAGAAAGAGATAGAGAACGCAAATACGCATGACCTCCATAGCACTCCCTGGCCATATGATGTACAGACCGCCAGCTATAGACTAGATAGATGCAAACAAACTTTAAATGGGATGGCACGAAAACAAAGAAAAAAGAAAAAGAAAAGAAAGAAAGAAAGAAAGAAAGAAAGAAAGAAAGAAAGAAAGAAAGAAAGAAAGAAAGAAAGAAAGAAAGAAAGAAAGAAAGAAAGAAAGGAAGGAAGGAAGGAAGAAAGAACTAATAAACGAATTTAAGAACATAAGTAAAAAGAACATACGAAAGTGGGACTGGCAAAAGAAAGAACGGGAACAAAAAACAAAAAGAACGAGAAAAAGGAGGAAGAGGAAAAGACAAGAATAAACGGTGAGCAATGCTGTCTGAGGGTCTGAGGTTTTTTTCTTTTTTTATGACGAAATGAAGTAAACCAGAGATTTGTTTGTGCTGAGGGGATAATTGCAGGTTTCTTTTACCGAAATGTGCATTAGCGTCATTTGAATTGCTAAGCACGCGAGGCACTGAGGCAGACTGGGCCCTACACCCAAAGGCATGTCTCCCAATTATTTATCTGAGGTCAGCTTTTGTTGCTTTAAACTCTGAACACTGGAAAAATGTTCTCCTTTTCTGTGCGTATCAAGATGTTGCATCAGTCAACACGTAGGTCGATATCGTGTCAAATCAGATATTCCGAGAGAGGGGGAAAAGAAGCTCAGTCCTACTACAAGCTCTCTCCAGCTATTGCCATCGCCGCTATTTAGGTATGCTAACCACCATTTAGGTATGCTAACTCAGTTGTCCAGACAATATTTATTGATACGTACTACAGACACCACAATGATGACAATGGCATCCTTTCTGGTGTCTGGTGTTGGGTTTTTGCAGACCAGAGGACAGTGAAAGTTGTGGCTTATTGAGACTCGAGCTGAACCAAATCTTTTTTTATTTTTTTCAGCATCTTCTTCTCGACATAACCCATTGTGTATTACGGATGAAACTTCACACATCCTTTCATCACGCTATTGCTTACAGTTGCAGGAGAAGCGGTTCAGTGACAGGTCATACATGGTGTAAAAGAGAGAGAGACAGACAGACAGACAGACAGACAGACAGAACAACTGAAACTGAGAAAATGAGAGAAAGAGAAAGGAATGTTTTTAAGTATGTTTATTACATGGTTACCACAGCGCTCTCCTGCATCCAGATGCATTAACAAAAGCCATCTGATAGCAAAGGATGATGGCAGAGGTCACGTTGATATTGAAGCTGTTATTCAAATTGTGTGCTAACACAGACACAATACCATTCGTTCAGACAAAGAGCTATAGGTATAGCGGTTGCGAAATGCGGTTTGAGCAACTGCTGCCCCTCATCACACTTTGCAGAGAATGAGGAGTGACTTGGATATTATTGACTCAAGGGAGGGCCAGTGGGTGGATGGTGGTGGTGGTGGGTGGAGGGGATGTCACATCAGCCACACACTCAGTGCACCGCAGCGCACCGACCTCAATATCCTCCTCCGTGCCACAACACTCACCTCACCCCCTGAGTTTTTTGCGCTGATCCAATCCTGCTCCGTAACCTCTTTACAATGGAAGGCTCCCTCCCGGGGAAAGTGGCCGCACGGCGAAACGAAAAAGCAACACATTATGGAGATCGATTCACAGTCATTCCATTTTCAGTTTCTCCCCCTGCAAAAACCACTTCACCACGTCGCTGCAGAGGGAATCGAAACGTACAGCGCAGCAGTACCTCCAATTTCGGCTCGCCCCGCTAACTGCTGACCCCAGATACTTCGGTTAACAACAACAGAGTCGGGGGCAGGACTCAGGAGCAACATTCTGGCATGTTTCGAAGTAAAGTTTGTGACTATGACCACAGTGACACAAAATGGCCCACATCAATGACAGCGTCACAAAATGGTCCACAATATGCTACCTGAAATTAGAGAATCGTTTAATGACTCCGCTGATTATATTATATCACACTTAACTGATGTGTTTATCCAAAAGCAAGTTACAGATACAGGGTTATACTTACAGTCAGTGTAGCGATGTGGGATCCTTGAATGGACTTACGTATGTGTGGTCTTACAGCAGTGTTTAGTCATTTTCCTCTCCATTCACCCCACAAGCTGAAGCTGGAACTGTATCTCATTCAAAGTACCTAGAGATGACACCCCTGTCCCCTCCTCCAAACTTACTTAGCACATGGAGGAAGTGTCTCTCACTCTGTTACCAGTCCACAAACTACTAAAAATGATATTGAAAACATCATCACAGTGATAAAGAAGTACTTAGTGGTCCTTTAAAGCCTGATCCAATAGGAGGGTCTGCAGGCGAGACCTGGTGAGCTGCAGAGCCAGCAGTGGTGATGGCCCGTGGCCAGGGCCGGATTAACCCACAGGCTAGATATGGCTGAAGCCTCAGGGCCCCCACCTGCCAGGGGGCCCCTGATTGGGCAAAAGTCAAAAGATGGGGTGTGATATGGAAAAATTAAGCTGTCGTGTCAAGTACCGTTTTAAATCTGATTAACCGTCCTCTTCATAGTTGTCAGACATGTCCTGGAGTCCTAGCACGTAATTATGAAATTGCCTGTGTAATTTTGACGCAAAATTTGCCTTCTGGGGGGGGGCCCTAGCAAACTGTAGCCTAGAGGCCCCGGGCCATGTCAATCCGGCCCTGCCCGTGGTGTAACTGGCCGTCAGGCTGATGCATAGCGACTGTGAGTGTTAGCAAGCGCTCCCACGGGTCAGAGTCTTCCAGCTCCTCCATAAAATACAATCAAACTTTTTTTCATCATCACCCCCTGTACACACTGCCTGTAAATATAGTGGGCCCATATGAGTGATCTGTCACATAGACTCTCATGGTAGGAAAGCGTATTGATTCTCACTTACGGGGGGTTTAATGCGATGCAGGGCTGGCCTGTGCCCACCAGTCTCTTTATGAAATGTTCTATTGTGTTAGCCTTCGAAGAGGGGAAACTGCCGGGACTGACTTGCAGTGCTGGTTCGTTTTGTGATGGGGGGGGGGCAGTTGTCTGGCTAGCTGGCCGCTCAGAGTTTTGTTGATAATAATCGCGGAAGTACCGGCAAACCTAATAACAGACAATGAGGTGGCAAACACACACATGCATGCACGCATGCAAGCATGCACGCACGCACGCAACCACACACACATACACACACACACACACATACACACACACACACACACAACTTACAAACATTGCTATCGTAGAACAGGCAGGCAGGAATGCAGCACGGACAGACACAAACACACAAACAACCGCATACCCCTACACACACTTGCCAAGCACACAAACAAACACGTATAAAAACATAAACACACATAAAACACTCACAAAATACACAATATAATTGCGAGAGAACGTTGGCAACGACAACATAACCTCTTTGTTTTTGTCACTCACGCTCCACCAGTGTAATTTTCCCAATTAGCCGGCTATAGCCAGGACAGTTTAGCGGTAGCTTACACAGGATGCTAAGCTACGGACACATTGCGGAGTCCTATCTCCGGGCCTGTCAGTGGTAATCATGTTGTGGGGCGGTAAGCGCGTCCCTCCACCCCATGCACCATCCACGCCCGCACCTGCACCCAACCCCCCCCACCCCCCAACCTGCGCTAGAGAGGCCTCCATAAGGGGACTCTGGGGGTTCCATCAGCGAGAATGAGATTTCAGTTAACGGGCGCCGTTTTCTCCACGACTATAATAGAGCCCCTGCAGCCTGCTGCCAGTGTCGACTAGGGTGAAGCGGGGTGTACCGGCTCTTAATGAGGCCGACCTGACAAATATGTGGTACCAACATGCCAGAACAATTTGGCCTTGGCTCGGACTTGCTTAGCCCTGTTTTGGCTTGAACTGGTTTGGCTTGGCTTGGCTTGGCTTGGCTTGGCGTGGCGTGGCAGCCAGCATAGGGTCTAGCGAAGGCAAACGTACAGCTTTGTTAGCTCAAATACAGCCAAAGAGAACACA
>NC_085878.1:33797832-33802832 GCF_034702125.1 Engraulis encrasicolus
TAAAAGGCAAATTAGGTACATAAAAGAGGTTAGGTACATAAGAGATGTTAGAAGCAGTGGCTTAACCCTCTGAGGTCTAAGGCATTTCAGAGGCTTTTAGGCTGCTTGCACCACCCTGACATTTTCAAGTATTTTCAACTAACAGTAAACATCTATGCAAAAGTGAAATATATGGTTGTATTCTGAAAAGCCTGACAAGAAATAATCTGAAAGAAAATTGGATGTCATACAAACATGTTTTATTTAAATTGAGTATAAACACAACTGTACAAAAAACAGGTTTCAGAGGTCTTCAAAAAGTGCAAGAAAACACACAATAAATATATCTAGCCAAGACTTTTGAAGTTTGAATCTTGTAAACAAATGTGTTGGCTGCATAAAAGTAAAAAGGGCATTTAGAAATGTTTTGTTGTTTTCATACAAAATGCAAAAAAGAAACACTATGTCAGGCCACTGCCTGTCTCATTTGAATACTAATGAGATAGGTGTGAAAAACCTCTAATGGCCCACACCCCCCTGTCAATCTCCATGTGCTCTGATAGCACACCCCCCTGTCACTCTCTTTGTCCTGTGGCCAAGTGAGCAGCATGGCTGTGTTTATCCTAGATGAAAGGGGCGTGTTGTCACCTCTGAATAGCCACTCAAGCACCGGTACTTTTCATGTGAATAGCTATAGGTGTGGCTGCTACAGGCAGAGAGTACAGAATATTCGAAGATTTCTTTTCACTTTCTTTAAATTGGGCCAGCTATATAATTTATTTCATATATATATATATATATATATATATATATATATATATATATATATTTGAAATCTAGAAGGTCTGAGGTTTCTAATGGTGTGACTTATATGTTTCAATGACAAAAACTCACAGAGTTACAGATTTGTTTTTGGAGACATGTCAAATTGCCCTCTGGAGGGCATTAGACCTCTGAGTGTTAAGGAAACACACTAGAGACTTCATTAGAGACACATTAGAGACTAAGGAAAGAGGCTAAAAACTAAAGGCTATAAGGTGAGTAGAATTAGTTATGTTAGAATGTTAAGCAGGGAAGCTTTCTCAGAAGAGGTGAGTCTTCACTAGTTTCTTGAAGGTTGAGAGGGATGACCCTGCTCTTGTAGCAACTGGTAGCTCATTCCACCATTGAGAAACAATGACAGAAAACCGTTTGGACTGGGGTTGCCTTGTGTGAGTAGAGGGCAAGGCTAAACGGTTGGTATTGGAGGAACGCAACGCCCTGGTAGGAATATATGGCTTGAGCATGTCCTTTAGGTAAGCCGGAGCAGAACCTGCTTTAACTTTGTAGGCAAGAGACAGAGCTTTGTGTTGAATTCGGGCAGACACTGGTAGCCAATGCAGGTTGACAAAAAGTGGCGTGACATGGGCCCTTTTGGGTTGGTTTAACACCAGACGCGCCGCCGCGTTCTGGACCATTAGTAAGGGTCTAATTGCACAGGCTGGAAGACCAATCTTTACCAATCTTTTAGCTGCAAGATCAGGAAGTTGGAACCAAAAAATACTGTGACGACAGCGTGGACGTCAGCAGGTTCATCCGGGTAACACTGTCACATGCGGGAAAAAGTTCAGAGCATGATATGAACGTGAGTGGTTAGCAGGTAAGCACTTTAACCGGTGCGGGCACCTAGCCTGGGAACACCCATACTGCCTTACGTTCTACACAATCGTTTCGATCACTTGTGATTAGGTCTGGTGGTAACCAGGCAAGCGGGCACCGGCACCGGCACTGTTCTGGTAGGCCTGGAAACAGTATCTGAGGCTCAGAACTGGTTCACACCTGTTGTTTTTATTGTTTGTTTCTTCAAATGGACTGGACATATAGATTCAATATAGACAACGGACTGCGGCGAGCAGGATATAGTAAAAACAGCATGTATGTGTGAGGGACCAGTCAGAAAATGCCCGGGTAGGTTCTGGCCCCAGTCCAGGCCTGGTTGGGAATTTAAGACGGCCGGCCAAATCCAATCCACACTCCTCTCTCCACTCCCATATTGTGTCATGTCCTTAGTTGGTTTATTGGATTATGCTATGACATGTCATTTAAACTACATCTGTCCCATAAAAGCAACGCGTGATCCAGAAATGACCTCGTGCCCGTCTATCATTGCTATGTGAACAGAGCTGTGGTGCACAATATGTGTTGTAGACCTCTGTAATGCAGCATAAACAGTAAACCACACGTACATATAAAAGCCAGCCAGTCGGTCATCACAGAAAAAAGGGTAACGTGCGCTCGTTTGGCCGTTTGAAAATAGTTGGTCTGGTGCATGCCAGTGGGGTTGGGTTCACGTCGCTCGGGGCAACGGCCTGGTGTTTATTTGTAATGTTTGTCTGAGTGAGTGTGCGGCCCCAAATGATGCATCGCATGTTAGCTGCAAAAGCAAAACAAACTGGGAGAAAGGGCAATAAACAGCAGGAAATAAAAGAACACAAAAGCTCTCCGCAAAGAGCTCTTCTCTCTCTCTCGCTCTCTCTTTCTCTTTCTCTTTCTCTTTCTCTTTCTCTCTCTCTCTCTCTCTCTCTCTCTCTCTCTCTCTCTCGACACCACATCACACCACAGCCAGAACTGAACTGGCATCTTGCATAATTACGGGCCTTTCTGGTTAACAGAAACACTCATACCAGATAAAGCTGTCATTACACAAACCATTGTCCATTTGGCTGCTTAGCGTCTCGCACAATGCAATCAGTACAACCACTTTATCTTTTCATTACAAGTCTATAATTAGTTTCTCCCCTTGTTATGTAGTTGGCATATGTTTTTTTTTCTTTAAAAAAAAAGGAGAATTAGAAAAAGACAGAGAAGATTATCCAAAGAGAGAGAGAAAAAAAGACTTTGACCCTGTCCTACTTTTAAAAGAAGATAAGTCGTGTAATGGCAGATAAGACAATAACTGTGGGATGTGCCTGGCTAATGTGCCATGCTATCATGGAGGGTTTGGGAGCTGTAGACTGTTCTGTTTTGCTCTGCTTTGTTCTATTGCGTGCTATGCTGTGGTAACGCTAGGCTATGCTACGGTAGGCTAATGCTACACGGCGCACCGTGGCGAAATTAAAAGCCACAGGCATTTGCAGCAAAAAAAAAAAATCCAGACGAGTTTCATTTTTACTTTCCTCGTCCCCCTTTCTCAGCAGAAAAAAATCAGCTATAAATATGATAGCCTGGTACTGGCAGCTGTCTACACGGGATTGTAATTATGATGAAGTAGGCTATAATAACCTCACTGGTCACACAAAAAAATCTTTCAACCAGGGGTGAGTATCGGCATTTGGGGTAAAAAAGGTATGGCACGCTCTTCACGGCAGAACTAATTTCATTGGCCAGATCTATGTTGCTGTCTCTTTTTTTTCCCCCTCAGCCTTTCTTATGGCTCTGGCATGATTAGTCTTTAATCGGAGGACCCCGTCCATCCCCATACATCCAGTGTCATTTTGTTCTACCGTGTACGTAGTATGAGTTTATTCAGGCATTCATTAAACATAAGCGGGTCACGTTTAATTGTGAGGGAGAGGGAGAGATGAGACAAGAGTAATTATCTTTATGGGCCGGGCAGCAATATTTTATTTAGCTCCTGCAATGGGCCACCCTGGGCTTGGCATGGCCAGTGGGCATGGCGGCGGTGGTGGTGGTGTGTGTGTGTGTGTATGTGTGTGTGTGTGTGTGTGTGTGTGTGTGTGTGTGTGTGTGTGTGTGTGTGCCCTGGGAGATTTATCCTCACCAGAGCCACAGCCAGGTCATGTGGTCACTTTGATTTCCCCTCAATGGCAGCAACGACTGAGGTAATTCACGCCAATGATTTATTCATTCTGTTGTTATAGCCAAACACTCTCTCTCTCACACACACACACACACAAAGCACAGGCGGGCCACTGTTTTGTTTTCTCTCTCTCTCTCTTTTTCGTTTCAGCTGGTAACAGCACGGCAGTGGTCTTAAAGTCATCCGATATGCCCCTGGATTTAATGCTACCCGCTCTTGCTCTCTGCTCTCGCTTTCTCTTTGTTCTCTCTCTCTCTCTCTCTCTCTCTCTCTCTCTCTCTCTCTCTCTCTCTCTCTCTCTCTCTCTCTCTCTCTCTCTCTCTCTCGTTCTCTCTCTCTCTCTATCTCTCTCTCTCTGTCAATCCATCCCTTTCCTCTCCTTTCGAACCACTGGGCTGTTTTATGGGTTATTGCAGTGACAGTCTTTCCCGCATGAAGGGTGGTGTTGGTAGTGTTGGTGGTGGTGGTGGTGTTGAGAGGGAAAGTAGAGAAGGAAAAGCAACCAGGTGGAAGGAGATGCTCTTCCTGTAAAAAGACAGGGGTAAAAATGGAGGAAAAACAAAAGAGGCGAGGAGAGGAGTGGTTGGAGGTACCAGGGGAGCTGAGAGAGGAAGATGGATGAGTGAGTAAGTGTGTGTGTGATGTGTGTGTGTGTGTGTGTGTGTGTGTGTGTGTGTGTGTGTGTGTGTGTGTGTGTGTGTGTGTGTGTGTGTGTGAGTGAGTGAGTGAGTGAGTGAGTGAGTGAGTGAGTGAGTGAGTGAGTGAGTGAGTGAGTGAGTGAGTGAGTGAGAAGGGGAGGGAGAAGGAGGTAGTATGATAAGCTAGAGGGATAGTGCTACTATTGAGCGCCTCAAAGAACACACTCGCTCCCCCCCCCCTTTTTTTTCAAAAAGCACATGAAAGCCCTTCTGAGGTATCGAACAGGTGAGTGGAGTGTTGAAGTGAAGTGAGAGAGATGCAGAGAGAGAGAGATGCAGAAAGAGAGAGAGAGAGAGAGAGAGAGAGAGAGAGAGAGAGAGAGAGAGAGAGAGAGAGAGAGAGAAGCAGGTGCACGCAGAGGCGCAAAAGAGCGCAGAGAAGACTGAAAAGAAGCAGAAGGAGGAAGAGGGGGAGGTGAAAAAAGGAGGAGGAGGAGTAGGAGGGCTGATCTGGCTGAGGCCGTTTTCCATGCATGAGGCGAGTCAAGGGGCCCCCTGACCAGCCTCGCGGACCCCCACTCCAG
>NC_085878.1:33807832-33827832 GCF_034702125.1 Engraulis encrasicolus
CTAAATGAATGACTACAGACATGAATCCATCTTGATGTACCCTTGTGTCAAATTAACAAAAGCAGAATTAAGTAGTCTAACGATGCATGGTGAGGATTAAAAAAGATCTTTGAGAGGGTAACAGGGTAACAGGGTGAGACAGCACTCAGCACTACCTCTAAAACTACCAGTAATAATAAAATAACAATATAATAATAAGCATTCTTTGAACAAATAAATACATAATTTCCTTTCCCTAACATGGTCACTGCTCAAATGTTCTCAGTACTGCAACTCCGCTTAAATGCAGAGAGAGAGAGCTCATATGCAGACCTTGGTCAATTCATTTTTCTCTTCATAATCTCTTTCAAACTCAACATCACATGACTTACTCTGTAATTAAACTTTATTTTTCAATCCAGAGTTCTCTTTTAAACATATAGTTAATATATAATAACTCTGAGTTATGACATAATGTAAACTGTGTGGGTTATTGAAGTCATCCATTCCCCAAAACTCAGAGAGTGGCATAAACAACATCTAGGCAGAGGAGTGAAGCGCCGCGCTAACAATTACTGTACGGAGGATGCGCTGCTTCAACTGTAATTGGGAGAGGTAAACAAAGCACATTAAAGCACAAGACTTTTTTCTTTTTCATAACTTTCCGCAGTATAATTTGGTCTTATTGCGCTCATCAATAACCTTTACCAGGTTACGCTAAGGAGGCTGTGACAGGAATATCATTTAGCTTAGCACATATAGCACCAGGAGAACGGACAATTCATAACAAGTAATCCGTACTGTATTGTGCCAAAAATCCCATTATGAGCAGTTTAATCAAAATATCCCCAATATTGTCTATTGTTCTTGCTTTAATTTTCTCGCGTTAACTCTTCCGAGATGCATTGGTTCCGACTAGACTATTGTCAAGGGGCAGAGTCTAGCGTACACTGTCTCACAGTAAAAACTCCAAGACGTATACTTATTTCTGCTCCATAAATTTCAAGCAGATCACTTTCGGTTTCTGCGGATAAATTACAAATCAGTTGCAACTCATTTGAACTGTCACAGCCAATGCAGAGGAGTCTCTCTCAGAGTTATGGAGTATCGCTGACATTTTGTGCCAAGTTCAAGGAGGAGTTCGTTTTACAAAAAAAAAAACAATCCACCCATGTTTATTTCCACATGCTGCTTCACTTTCCTTCCCTAGCAGACAGAAAAAATACTACCAAAATGTGGAGTTTTCATGGTACATTGCAGTGTAGCCAAGATCCATCTCTCCAGCACAGCTGTTGAAACGGGGGGAAATGGAAACACAAACGCTGCCTCCCCCTCGAAGAAGAAGAAGAAGAAGAAGAAGAAGAAGAAGAAGAAGAAGAAGAAGAAGAAGAAGAAGAAGAAGAAGAAGAAGAAGAAGTGGGAGTTGTGTCAAATGGGGCAGTGGAACAAGCCGACCAGTACAGTATAGTACAAGAGCAGAGGCGAGGAGTTTTTTTCCACAACAATGCAGCACTATAGCAGCATCAGCACCAACTGCAGGCAGCAGCATCAGCCGAGTCAGACTCAGACAGCCCCTCTCACTGGACACCCCCTACTCCAGACATGGCTGGAGACACGACTTCAAAGAGGGCCCCTTTTTGATCAATACAGGTTTGTGTCTTCATTTTTTGATGTGCTTCAGTGGAAAGGCAGACTCCCCAATGATGCACTTTATGTTTTACAGAAACACAAGGAAAGCAAGCGGCTGACGCTTTCCACACTAAAAAAAGAAAAGAAGAAGAAGAAAGCACATACTTCAGTCTTCAGCACCACAGCAGACCTCATTTAAAGCAAAATGGCTCTACCAGGCCCCTGTCCAGCTCCCCTGTTATCCTGCCAGGGGTACACTACTCACTACTACTGCACTGTAAGCCACGGCACCTTCAAACAGCACATCAAATGTTCATGGCGGCCATGTCCTTTCTATGTTAAGTTCACAAACTTGCTGGTTGCCCAGGGGAAAACAATATATTTTTTTTTCTTTTTTGTATTGTATTATTTATCACATTTTATGAATGTGGAGAAAAAAAAGGTGTGGGTGAGGGATCTATGATGGAACCGTAATGGTCAATTATTGACATGCCATACAGAGTTTGTGATAAATATAGATAGTGGAAGAGGGGGGTCACAGTGTGTGTGTGTGTGTGTGTGTGTGTGTGTGTGTGTGTGTGTGTGTGTGTGTGTGTGTGTGTGTGTGTGTGTGTGTGTGTGTGTGTGTGTGTGTGAGAGAGAGAGAGAGAGAGAGAGAGAGAGAGAAGACGAGAGAGAGAGAGAGAGAGAGAGAGAGAGAGAGAGAGAGAGAGAGAGAGAGAGAGAGAGAGAGAGAGAGAGAGAGAGAGAGAGAGAGAGAGAGAGAGATATGCCCGATTCCAGAAGCTCCCTCTTTCACATTTTCACCTCCCATTACCTAATTAGCCTCCTATTTCCTCTCCATCAGTGCAGTGACCTGGATTGGAGCAGGGCGGGGCGGGACCTGGCAGACACAAGACACAGGCCTGTAAATCAGAGAGAGAGAGAGAGACTGAAGGAGAAGGGTGGAGACAGAAAGGAAAGGAAGAAGAGACAAAGAGAGTGAGAGAGAGAGGGTGGAGAAGGGTGGAGACAGAGAGGAAGGGAGAAAAAGAGAGAAGGGGGAAGAGGAGGAGGAGGAGGACAAGGAGGAGGAGGGGAAAGAAGGGAGCGGGCAAATGGAAAGTGAGCGGAGAGGGAGGACTGAAGAGGGAAAGAAGAGAGAGCTGGTGATGGGATGAGGTCAATTGGAAAGAAAGGTAGAAAATAAAGAAAGCCAGGGTTAAAGAATGAAACACAACGGAAGGAGGAAAACGAGGAAATGAGGGGAAAAAAAGGTAAGACGACAACATGAATTAAAGAATGACCGCACGCACACACACACACACACACACACACACACACACACACACACACACACACACACACACACACACACACACACACACACACACACACACACAGAGACGCACACAGGGAGAGAGCGAGAGAGAGAGACGAAAGGATGAGGATTTATAAAGATGTCGGCGTGGCCCATGTGACCTAGTTGTGGACACCATGATGAATTCGGGCCGGTGGGCTGCCAAGCCAAACTAGTTCATTACGGGTGGGCAGAGACGCCATTAATCTCCAGCCAGGGCCAGATTCCACCAGGGCTGCAGCGGGGTGGAAAAACAGCCCGGGCATTTATGGCCAATGCATGGACCAGCCCCTCTCTCATGATCACCCCCCTGTTTTTCTACAGTATTATGACCAGCTTATTCCACTGTGTAGGCCTATATCAGTGATTCTCAACCTTTTTTGAACAAACCCCCTTGTCCTCACCATAAGCCTCCCAACGCCCCCTTGACCTAATCATAAGCATACCAACCCCCCCCCCTTATAATTCAAAATAAATAAATACACTAATGCCCCAATGACAGCTAAGCAATGCCCCTCTCCACTGTATCCTTCTCAGCGCCCCCAACACCCTCCGTTGAGAAACACTAGTCTATATGAAAGATAGACCAATGGGCCAGCCTATCTAAATTGAGGGCTGGTCTCTTGGAAAAAAAACAAAAAACAAATGAAAGATCATCACTGTTGGCCCAGTGGGAAAATGCCCTGTATGCCAGATTACCAGTCCAGCCCTGGATTCCACTGGAGCTCACCAATTCGCCCGCCCGGGGAATTTATTCAGGCCCACAGCTACCCATTTCATTAGCCATTCAATCTGTTCACTCACTTTCCTCCTCCTCCTCCTTCTCCTCCTCTCTCTCTCTCTCTCTGTCTCTCTGTCTCTCTCTCTCTCTCTCTCTCTCTCTCTCTCTCTCTCTCTCTTCCGTTACGGCCTTCCTCCTCTCTCCCTCTCCCCAGAGGACTCCACCTCCTTTTTTCTCGAATGAAGTGCCACACAAAAAGAGATAAATATGTCCAAAATGCGTGGCAGGTAAATGGGTGTTGAAGGGGGGGAGGGAGAGCGTGGGGAAGGGTGAGCGTGGCTAATGCTTTATCATTTGGAACGGTGCTCATTGCTCTCTGCCTGCTCACTGGCTGCTGAGCTGAGTGGTGCTGGGCTGAGTGTTTAATATGATTTCCTGGTGAGGTCGTGTGAGAGAGAGAGCATCAAATGGCCGAGTCACGATCCCCCCGGGGTGAACTTTGAACTCCAGTTATGGTATTATCGCTGAGGGCAACCGCTTTGGGCCAAGTGCCTCCTCCTCTTAAGCAATCCCCTGTTAACAATAATTTATTCATGTCCGCCTCCCATTTCAGAGATAACAAATATGATACCCATTTTAGCCTCTTTAAGTGTCTTCAGTGTCAAAATACGAGCCACTCTCATTCGTCCCACTCCAAACCAAAGCTGACCGGCAACAGAAACAAGAGGCATGGACAGCACCAACCAGCATATGGATGAGCCACTGTTAAGTCAGGCCCAGCCCTGCCGTGGCCATCCGGTAGGGCACTCGCCTGGCAAGCGGCTGACCCGTGTTCAATTCCCGGCCCGGGTTCTTTGCCCACCCCGTCCCATCTCTCTGCCCATTCGCTTACTGTCCTGTCATTACTAAAGGAAAAAAACACTTTTTTTTTATATTTTTTGGGGCTTTTCAGCCTTTATTTTTTTGTGAGACAGGATAGTGGAGGAGAGACAGGAAGCGAGTTGGGAGAGAGAGATGGGGAAGGACCGGAAAAGGACCCGGACCGGGAATCGAACCCGGGTCGGCCGAGTGGTAAACGTGTGCCCTACCATATCAGCCACGGTAGGGCCAAAAATTCTTTTTTAAAAAGTCACCATCGCATCAACCCTAAATTGTTGGTTTGTGTTGAGAGTTTACCAGCCCTCTCCCTATCATAGCCTTTGCTGGTGACTGGAGGAAATTTACCTCTCAGCCATACACACAAAAAAATACACACCTATTACACGCATACAACACAAACACATACGCACGGGTACTACATACACACGCACACTAGCCAATTCTACAACCATATTCCACCAGTATTCTCATAAACACACTCTGAACTCCCATTCGCTCCCCTATCCAATCCTATCCAATCTCACCTCACAAAAAAAACACCTCCCTCCCCCAATCCCTCCGCCAGCCAAGTCAACAATACGAATGTGGCGAATATTTTCATCCAGCCACGCACCCATCCCTGCGGAGCCCTCCACTTTAAACACTTTACGGCTAAATAAATAATGACAGCAGCAGTGGTGGCAGTAGCAGGCAGGCAGTAGCAGGCAGTAGCAGGCAGCAGCAGCGGCAGCACACTCAATGGAGCATCAACACTAGTCAGTAGCCCCGGGTCCCCAAGCAGCAGGAGTCCTTAAAGAGAGTCATTGGCTCCTGCCCGGGCCGCCGCGCGCCCATTCAGCAGAGGATTATGGGCCTTTAAGTAGCAGCCAGGCCTGAAATGTGACTCTGGAGGGGCTGGAGGAGGGCTGGAGGAGGGCTGTCAGGACCAGGGGCAAGGCAAGAGCGATGTGGAGGAAGGCTGGGTCGGTGGTGGTGGTGGGTGGTGGGTGGTGGTGGTGTGTGTGTGGTGGGTGGTTGGCTGGTGGAGGGTGGGGGGTTGGGGCGGGGGGGGGGGATGGGGTAAAGGGTGAAGTCCATGACCCCTCATCAAGGGCTGAGGGTGCCAAGATCACTTGCACTCCCGGCGTCATTATCATTTTTCTTCTTCCCCTCCCTCCCAACTGCCTTCTCTCTCTCTTCCTCTCCCTTCTGGCTCTCTCTCTCTCTCTCCATCTCTCTCTGCTGCTACCATTCCTTTACTGCCCCATTCACAAGGCTATTTTAAACCCCAGAAAGCTGTGAAAGTTTCCCTTTCATTTATTCCTGAACAGTCCATCACATCATGCCTTTACACGCAGGCACAAGGCACACCAAGACACACCAAGACACAAATTTGCGCGCACATACACACAAGACACAGACATAGTCACACGCACACACAAACTGAAAATAGGAAACCAAGGGCCATTTTCTTTTCCCCTATCATCCCCGACCATTAGTCCGCCGCCTCAGCGTCTTCTTTTTTACCTGCCCCTCTTCACGGCCGGGGCCTGCCACAATAAGACAGCCTTATTGAATCATGTTTAACTTTACCTCTTCTGATTGAATTGCCAGATAAATTGCTTCACGTTGTGCGCGAGCCAAGCACTCCACCCCCCCCTCTCTCTCGCCTTGCACCCGAAAGCTTACAGTGATAACCCATTAAGATTGTATTCATTTAAAGAGCTTTCTGTGAGAGGTTGGAGGGGGGGGATCAATAGGCAGCTTTAAAATAAGCCCTGTTGTGTAAACCAAGCACGTCAAGAGCAACTGTACCTCAGCAAGAACAAGGCTCATTTCACCCGTGTCTGGCCCTCAGCCCCTGCCCCGGCTGAACACTTCAACTTAACTCCACAAAGAGAAAAGGAGCCGACAAGATCAGTTGATATATCGCGCCCGCCATCTCCTCCGAGGAGACAAGACTGGGGAGGATGGGGGAGGGGGGGGGTTGTAGGGAGAGAGATAGAGGCGTCAAATCCTCTCAGAATGACATCTGAACATCAATACATGCGAGCACCCATCCGACGTGACAGTAAAAGCTGCATTGATTTTTGTCAGATTAAAAACACCACCGGGAGCAATTTAAACTTACCACTTGAAACGTCCTCCCTTGATTATGAGTGACGCGTTAAAGGCTAGCCTTCACACATATATATATAAATATATATATGCATGTGTGTTGGGTTGGCGGAACTCATCCCGTCCACAGGAGACAAGCCCATCAAACATGTGTGATGAGGGGGTGGGGGGCGTTCCGAGCTCTCAGTCGGCAGCATCAAATTATATCGAGATGTGACCATAATGTACAAATCTGGCAGGTCTGCGATTGCAAGAAAGAAAGAAAAATCATTATCTTGCTGGTCATGGTTGGTATTATTGGACCACCCTTGTAAACACCTGTAAAGACAAACTACATACAACAGGCCCAGTAGATATCAATCAACAACACAGCCTAGGCCTCACAGGCTGATCAGTTTGGGTGCCATTCAAGCTGATTTTTGTGTGCAAAGAGCACGCCCTCGTTTGGCCCCTTACACACATCCCCCACTGCCCAGCTGCCCCCTGCCCTCACCCCCAGGACACCACCACACCCTGCCTAGAAGAGGAAGAAGAGGCTGGGTCCCTTCCTGAAGGTCTCTCCTCCTCCTCCCAGGACCGCGGCTGCTGCTGCTCTGTAATAAATGGGTCTAGCGTGAGAGGAGAGCGCCAGGTCAGGTGCGAAGCCTTTTAAACACGGCCCGTGGCCTGACCACGGCTGCCCCAGCATGGGGAGAATCACTGCTCTCACGCCGCGTATTGATTAATCTATCACGTTCCTCCATCGACCTTCAGGGAGGGGTGGGAGGGACGGGGGGATGGATGGGGGCTATAGGGAGGGAGGAGGGAGGTGGGAGGAGGCAGATTTTTCACTTGGCACCGTGACCGACCACCTCTATGCACTACTATGCAAACCAGAACAGGAAGGAGAAAAGGGAGAGAATATGGAGGAAGATATGTAGACGGAGGAGCAGAGGCCTTCTTGGGTGGCTGTGTTTGTGTGTGTCGGCTGCTAGGATTAAAGCATCACGACAGCTCAAGGTTAAGCGTTGATGTTTTTGATGTTTTTGTTGTTACTTGAATAGCAGTAAAGGATTGATAATAATACTCCACATAGCGTTATATTCTTTTTATGGTACTCAGAGAGAGAGCGAGAGAGAGACAGAGAGAGAGACACAGAGAGAGAGAGAGAGAGAGAGAGAGAGAAAATATAAATAAATAGTAAATGCCATATGCATTGCAATATATACATTGTGCTGATTGTGCTGTGTGTCCACTGAGATGATCCATTTTCCGTCGGACATCTCAATACATATAAACTGCAGTATAACAAAGAATGACTTCAGCTCAAGTAACATACAAAGGTCCTCTGTGAATTTCGCCCCAAATGTCAATTTTCCATTTGCCATCCGATAATTATGGCATCAATTTCAGCTGAGTCAAGTACAATATTTATACATTTATCACTATATATAATTTAAGAAAGGACCGTTAGGAATATTTTAAGTGTATTTTTAAATCAATGGTGACCCGGTAAACGTAAATTCTGGTACAGGTCAATAAGCAGTGCAGGCATGAAATCATATAATCTATTATCCAATCTATTATCCAAATATCAATACAGTTGGTCATAAATACATCACTGCATCAACAGTTGGTAAAATAAGGAGGGGTTAAAACATTTGCCTAAAATCAATAAGAGGAATATTTTTTTATCCAGATCTAAATTGTAAAATGTCTGTTTTTGAAAATTAAAAAGTTGCACATATATTGTGGTTCAATGTGGCATATAGAAGGGAAATGTCAAACCAATTACCTCTCCACGATGCTTTTCAAATACACAGCTCAAGGAATTGATTTTACAGGGAATTATGTTGCAATTAAGCTGGAGCAAAAGCCTGAAATTATGTAAGCTTATTTCACCGACACGACAAGATCTTGCAAGAGTGTCACAGCCAATCTGATGCAACGCTGGTGGTACAATGCCACACACAAACCTCCCTAAACAAGCTACGGCATGCCACACATTTAAACCCGGTTAAATGAGCCTTGCAAACATGCAAAAGATCAGTGCAAAAACAAGCCATTAGAGATGCAGTGCGTAAACAAAATCCTTTTCCAGTGGGAGAAAGCCTCAGTGAAAGGGTAACACATGCTTTGAAGTGGCTCTAGGTACTCCTATGGCACCTGAGAGATATTTATTTAAATAACACGCACACTTGCAGGCAACACACACCCTCCCACCACAAACACACACACGGACGCACATACACACATTCGTACATGCACATATGCACGCACGCATACGCGCACACACACACACACACGCATACACACACACACACCACTCAGCTCGGCAAGGGTTGGAAGATGACAGGTTTTAATTTCCTATTCTAGGAGAGAGAGAGAGAGAGAGAGAAAGAGAGCAAGAGAACGTGTGATCAAGTGTGGAAAAAAAGAGAGCAAGAGAGAGACAGACAGAAGCAAGCCAGGGCAAGCAAGGATGTATCAGCTTCCTAAAAACATTTTGACACTTAAAACCTACGGCAGTTTTCAAGCTGTAAATACATACGGTGGAATCAATACCAGTCAGCGACTGGGAGATAGGTGAAGATAAATATGAAATACAGTGGTACAAAATGGTATGGATTTCCAATGGGGCCATGTGATATAAGACTGTTTGAAATGCAAATATTAACTTATGCACATTGTCCTTCTGCAGCCGCGGCACCTATTGATTGCCTAAAACAAACTCTATTGATCATTGAATATTTAATGGCGATAATTAAATCTGGCCAGTGCATTAGTCAGGGCCATTTCGAGATTTCCTCCTCTAATTGAAGACACTAAGAACCTTGATTGTGCGAGTTTGCAATTAAGGATATTTCATCGGTATAAATCAGCATGTTTATTACGGATAGAGAGTGGCCTGGTTAGGAGGATAATAGCCTATCCCCCCTTGCCTACGGTACTGAGAGTGCTCTCATTGAAATACATGCAAATGCACATGTGAACTCTTCACTACACTGTCGGTTTAGAGTAGGGTATGACACTCTATAAGCATACTGTTATATACTGTGAGAAAAAAAAATCCATGTAGCCAGTAGGCTACTGCACAATGATATAATCAGTAGATGAAAAACATTGGTATCTGAATTGATATTGTACTATACATTTAGATTTCCAAGCTACTACATTCATTGCTGTATAATATAAATTGTGTTTTATTTCCTAATCACTTTAAATAAGGTAGTGTAAGCATGGTGTGCCCAGTTTAACATTGAACATGCGAACATTTGTCTCAAAGCAAGCTTGTATCAGATAAGCTAAGACTCATCATCACTCGTGATAACAGGGGAGACACCGCGCCGCTGTTCTGCAGGACATCCATTAGTTACAAGCAAGGAAAAAATTAGGAGAACATCTGTCATAGTAAAAAGACATTCTAAACCACATTTGGAAGCCATCTTCTCGAAGCACCTGAAAAATGGAAGAAGAAAAAAACAGAATAAAAGGGGGATGAAAGAGAGAGTGCGAGGGGGAGGGGAAAAAAAATCATCCTAATCGACCAAGCTAATTTATGACATTAAGAAATGCAGGAAACAGGAAAAGGTTGCTGTAAGGATAGCATGAAAGGGCAGCGCCACACGGTGAGGGCCAATGTTAAACAAAGTGCCAATCAATAGCTCTTTTATTAGTGGCCACAATCAATGTAGCGTTGACGGAGCGGCCCAATTAACGCTATCGACCCGCAATAAGAGAAGTGGAGAGCAGGAGGAGGAGGAGGAGGAAAGAGGAGAGGAGAGGAAAAGAGAAGAGGAGAGGAGAGAGGGAAGGAGTGAGAGAGAGAGGGAGGAAGAGAAGCTCTCTCTCCCCCCTTCAGGTTTATTTAATGTTATGCCCCATCCCCATCCCCATTCAACATCCAACCCCACCACCACCAGCACCACCATTACCACCACCACCCTCCACCCTCCAAGTCTTTCCCCCAGGCTCGCTTTCAAGCGCTGGGTTCCCACATCGGCACACAGGCCCCCTGGGCCGTGGAGCAGAGGACGGCCTGACAGAAAGCAGAGCTCGCCTATCTCCCAGGAGGAAGTGGGGGTCGCGAGGGCTGCTGGCCTCTGTCCACGTCTCCTGCGGATGACGGTGACCCGCATTGGGAAAGTTGAGCGCCTCCTCTTCTCACCACTGGGCTAGAATGGTAATGAGGTCACAGCAACCCAACCACCACCGCCGCTGCTGCTACTGCAGCTACCCCTCCACTTCACTCTCCTCTCACACATACGGATACACACCGATACTGCTACTACTACCCCTCCACTCTCCTCTCCTCTCACACATACGGATACACGGACATACACAAGTGAGAGCCCACACACACACAGACATACATACATACACACATATGCAAGTACACACACACACACACGCACGCACACACACACACTATCAGACACACACATTCCCTGCTCCATCACACACAAATATGCAGCACACACACAGGCACACCGCAAACATCTCCTTGCACTTCCAAAGCCAATCTATAAAGGAAGTGTGTATGTGTGCGCGTGTGTGCATGCGTGCGTGCGTGCATACGTGCGTGCGTGCGCATAGACATCAGTGTGCAATAACGTTGCATAGCATCAATATCACGTTCACCCTATCAATCCCTTGATCCCATGTAGACAGGACAGCGATTTGAACATATCCTGAAAAGCTGCATGTTTGAGATAGCATTGGGGGACATGTTCAAGTCATGTTTTCACAAGACCCTCAAAACAGTCCTCAAACCCAACGCAAACCCCAGTCCTCAAACCCAAGGATATAGCATGATGTGATTAGAATTTACAAAACATGTACTACCAGAACTCAGATAGTATGAGAATGTCATGGCCGTTACTAAGGGTACACCCCCCACCAACACCACCAGCACCACAATCACCACCACCACCATCACCAACCTCACTCCCTCACTTCTTGTATTCCCTTTTTGGATAATTCTTATTTACTGTGTGTTCGATTTTTTCTTCTTGTTTGTTGCTACCTTTTTTGGATAAAAAAGTTTGCGATGTGGAACCAGAAGAAGTCTGAAGTGAAGGATGTTTGTATGTAATTGTGACTTGCAATAAAGTAATAATAATAAATAATTGAAAAAAGTCTTCAGAATCCTGGAAAGGTGTAACATTGGATTCACTTCAAATTATAACTTCGAATTACAAAGTAAAATACATCTGCCATAATGTTTCGTATTGTCCTTCATGACTCTAATGTTCTTCAATGTCTGTTAAAAAACCCTCCTGTCTGTCCCTTTGTCCGTGTGTTCAACACCAGGGATGGACTGGTAATCTGGCATACAGGGCATTTTCCTGGTGTGCCGACAATCATCGGGGGCCAATGATTTTTTTTTTTTGCTTTTCCCAAATTTTACCTTAGACACCAGCCCACAATTTAGGAGCGGCCCATCAGTGCATCCTAAAGGGCGCAAACGTGGCGCAAATGGTAGCTTGCTATGTGGCCGACTCGGGTTCGACTCCCGGTACGGGTCTTTTGCCCATCTCTCTCTGCCCACTCACTTCCTGTCACTACCTTCACTATGCTGTAAAATAAAGGCAATAAAACTACCCCAATTTTTGTATTTTTTTTAAAGAATGGGGGCTAGGTACTGGTCTATGTCGAATATGCCTGGGCCTGTTTGTGGTCCCAGCCCGGGCCTGTTTGTGGTCCCAGCCCGGGCCTGTTTGTGGTCCCAGCCCGGGCCTGTCCAACACCCCCCTCCAAAACAGAGTAGCGGGTCCTTTTGCGTGGCCGTGCTTGGCGCTTCGTCTTCGTCCTGTTCCCAAGGAGAGTGGGTCACGGGGACATCTGCTTCATGTCAGCTGGCGGAGCAGCACTTCGGAGGGGTTATCGCAGCGCCTCCGCTATCTTGACCCCCGGCTTTAACACCGACCCGACCGCAGTGCAGACAGGCCCCAGGAAGCATGATGGGGACCGTACGGAGCGGTGCAGGGGGTTGGTGAGGGGTGGAGAGGTGTGTGTGTGTGTGTGTGTGTGTGTGTGTGTGTGTGTGTGTGTGTGTGTGTGTGTGTGTGTGTGTGTGTGTGTGTGTGTGTGTGTGTGTGTGTGTGCGTGTGCGATGATGATGAGCATGTGTGTGTGTGTGGGGTGTGTGTGTGCGTGTGGGGATGGGGGGGAGGGGCTCCAGGAAGCATCAGTGCTGCGTGTGAAGTGATAAGCCCAGGGTGAGGACCTTGAAGCCCAGTGAAGAGGTTGCGGGGTGGGGGAGGTGGACTTCAGTGACTGGGTATGTGCAGGGCCGGAGCTATAGGGAGAGCGAGCAGGGAGTTTGTTCCTGGGCCCAGGGCCCTCCCATATTCATGCGGGGGCCCCTACTGCAACCTTGACAGGCTGTATGGGGGGCCCTACTTATAAGTGTCTTGCCCAGGGACACTGTGCAATTATTCCGCCACTGGGTGGGCGGTTGGGTTGTGGAGGTTGGTGTTGGGGATGTCAATACATTCCTATTGAGCAACTCGTACTTACAGCCTTTGCTGGTACTTCTTTCCGTCTTTTGCTGTTTACTTAGGGGCAGTCATGGGTAAGCGGTTAGGGCGTCAGACTTGCAGCCCAAAGGTTGCCGGTCCGACTTCCGACCTGCCAGGTTGGCAGGGGAAGTAATTAACCAGTGCTCTCCCCCATCCTCCTCCATGACTGAGGTACCCTGAGCATGGTACCATCCCGCCACACTGCTCCCTTGGGGCGCCATTGAGGACTGCCCCTTGAACGGGTGAGGCATAAATACAATTTCGTTGTGTTCAGTGTGCACTTGTGGTAATTATCACTGACTCCTGTTCATGCACCTCACACATCCAAATAGTGTCCTGACTGCGATGTAAATATGAAAGGTTTTGAAAAGCATCTCTGCACTCAGTTCTATATTTCATCAAATCAATAACATGCAAAAACATGGGAAGCCATGGCTCAATGGTTAGAGCGCTGGCCTTTAGCTCATGGACTTGCACCTTATCCAAATCCCACCATTACCAGCACCTTCATCCATGGCTGAAGTGACCTTGAGCAAGGCAACTAACCCCACATTGCTCCAGGGACTGTACCTAATAACCTGTACCTAAATAACTGAAAGTCACTTTGGATTTAAAAAAAACATCAGCTTAGTGTAATTGAAATGTAATGTAGTGTAATGTGTAGTGTAATTGAAATGTAATGTCATGTAATGTTATGTTTCCATGTGCAGATCAGTGACACAACTGTGTTCAGCAGTTTGGAGACATTAAAATTCCGTGCTCCTGGACACGGATGGTAAGGACACAAAATCCGTGTCCAGGAGCACGGATTTTGCCAAAATTCCGTGCTCCTGGACACGGAATTGTTTTCCGTGCTCCTGGACACGGAATTGTTTGAAGTGCTTTCTATAGGTTATTTCCACAGTCTTGTGTTTTCTCAGGATTTTTCTAATTTCAAATATTTTGTCTAAAAAAAAAACATTTCTTACTGACAGGTTAGGGTTAGGGATTGTTTTGGTCTGGGCACAGCTAGTTTTCTTTCATTCATTATATGAATTTGATAGCCTAGCAACCAACTGGAAAAGGTATTTCTCAAAAATATGTCTTTAATGACAGGTTAAGGTTAGGGAATGTTTTGGTCAGGGCACAACTTAAATTGCTATAGCATTATTTTTTTTAGGATTAGCATTTGGTATGTATTTTCTAATGATAGAGTTAACACAGTGCTGTGGTAATAGCCTATAGAAAGCACTTCCGTGTGCCCATCACGGAAAACAATTCCGTGTCCAGGAGCACGGAAAACAATTCCGTGTCCAGGAGCACAGAATTTTGGCGAAATCCGTGCTCCTGGACACAGATTTCGTGTCCCTAACATCCGTGTCCAGGAGCACGGAATTTTGGGAGATCAGGCTGTATAAACACATCTAAAATACATTTACATCTGAAATGCATCTAAAAGTCTAGTCCTAAAACTAAAAAGACCTGCATAGGAAGTCCATGCTAAGGCCATGCTACAGTATCACTGATGTGAGTTTTACTGTCCAAAAAATGTCCCCTTTTGATAATGTTAAGCTGTGCTGGTTTTCTTTGTAGAATATAACCACCCCACCCTAGCATTTATGAACTACCTGAATTAAGAAAACAGACCCACACGGCACGCAGGCCCACAGGAGGTAACATTTTGACTAATCCTCAGCTTAAAAACCAAACAGTTGGCAGACCTATAAAGCCATTTTTAACTCCACTGAGATTCAGCGTTGAGCTACCCCCTTTGAAAATCCACAGAATGCCAAAGGCAATTATCCAACTGTATGTATAACTGAATTGTACTTACAACAGTATGTATAACCTAAAGTTCATAACAACCGCCGTTTTCAAAAGAGTCTGTCAAACTATTTAGTGTGTTATTCAACTTCCTATTTACAGGCACATACATGTGCCAATCAAGAAGACACAACCCATAAAGCAGACTGTTAAGCTTGACAAGACAAAGACATGAAGACTATTGCAGCACAGAAAAGTATGCACGTCTGCTCGCCTTCCATCTGTGGTCCCCAAACTGGGGGTCAGGGCCCCTATGGGCGTCGCGGAGGTACTGAAGTGGGGTCACAGACAAAATGGACTTGTATTCACTTGTATGATTAATAAGTGTATTTGCTGCCTGGTGGATTTCTAGCAATATTACAGTATTTCTCAAATGGTTTTGTACATTTTTCTCAACAGAATAATCATTCTCAAAACTTCTTGTTCAATTGTGACTTCCTGCTGTTCTCTTTGCACATGGTAAAATACGTTTCTCATAGTTTTCAGCATTTAGCAAATGCTTTTGTCACCATGCAGATGGTTGTGTACAATTCTCAGCTTTTTCGTTCATTATCAATTGCTTTTGTCATATCACTCAAAAAGCATTGTCACTGAATACACAAAACTATCTCAAACCCCAAAACATTTAGGCCCATAGTTTAAGTGTTGACATGCAAAATGATTTACCAAGCTGCCATAATGTGTTAAGCACTGTATAATTTCCATTGGATTTTTGTCTATAAATGTGATCTGAATTGGTAAATTGCTCGCTGGTAAATATTGACTCTCTCTAATCAAAAGCAGTAGAAGGGGAAAGAGAAAATGATACAATGACGAAAATATTCTTAATTAAGTCCAAAAGGGGGTCCCCGCTGAAAAAGTTTGGGAACCTCTGCCTTACATGATGGGACATGGTGTATGCTTCTTCAGTATTTCCCACCGGTAATTAGTGTGTCGTTTAGCTGCCATGTATGTAAAGGGTATTCTGAGATAATAGACCCCAAAGTACACACCAGAGGCAGTAACCGTACACCGCAGACATTTTTTCACATGCTTAAAAAGGTGTCAGTACAAATCCAGACATATTGTGACCTTTCTGTCATAATGATATGTTACTTTTCTGTAATCTGAATTTTCAACAGTATTGGAGAGAGAACGTAATTTAAGAAGGAACACGAGTATTTTAACCGAGGCTTCCTTATACTTTGCATCTTGCATCTGATGATGAATTCAATTGAACAGATGACCAACACAACAACAACAGCATATTTCAAACTGAGTTTGCAAAAAGCTGAACAACATGTGCAGCACCATCAACACGTGTTAATGAACGTCGCAAACCACGTTGAAAACGGAGACAAGAGGCGCCCCTTAAAGGAGGAAACACAGCAGACAAACTACCCGTCCTAACCCTTGATTTATTTGGCATACTCACAAGTGTAATAAAAGTGTCAGCATGAGTAATTGATTGATGCAATTACACAATCAGGACAAAAATGTATGGGGGGGTGAGGGGGGACTGGGGGAGGATGAATTTGGCCTACGGGGAGTGCAGCTGACATACCTGACTGGACCAGTTGACACGGAGGTATTCCAGGAATGACGGCCGGTGCAGAGATGACACACACACAGGGATCAATCACAGGCTGGCTGAGACAGGGAGAGAGAGAGAGAGAGAGAGAGAGAGAGAGAGAGAGAGAGACAGACAGACAGACAGACAGACAGACAGACAGACAGACAGACAGAGAGAGAGAGAGAGAGAGAGAGAGAGAGAGATGACAGCTCTGGAATCAGGTTTGTCCTTATCTGCTGCAAAGCCATTCTTGTGTCATGTTGTGTCTGAAGCACGAAGCGTAATGAACTCCTCGCATGCCAACGTATTCATAATGTTTGTTTGAGTGAAAATTGTGTCTTTTTTGGCTTCCCTTGTTCATCATCCCCCTCGATGAGACCGTAGCTCAGCCTTTCATTTAGAGAGCGGGAGCCTTTGATGTATTAAAGAAGATTGAGAGTTTGCGCTCTCTCCGATTTCTGAAGCCTGTTACAGGCATGAAAGCCAAGGTGTGAAATATTCAATGGGTGGGATACTACACCGTTCTACGGGGCTAGAGGTGGTGCTGCGGTCCATCAAACAACCAGATGCTTTATAATCTGAGACTTGACGCGCAGTTCTCTCTAACAAAACCCAGTCAGAGGAGTAGTGGGTTTCAGTGTCTAATTGGCTCACTGAAGCAGTACCAACTTTTGGGGGAGGTTAGGTATTCCCCTCTAACTGTAGACCAGACACACAGTAGCATGGATCCAACAGAGAAAAACACATTTCCACAGTAATAGCTGCAGCCATTACCAATAACCAGAAGCTTTCTGGCCATAATTGCCTCTCTTTCTTCTTTGGACTTATAAGAACAGCCACAAGTAAGAGACTTGCACTTAACTTTCTTTGGTATTAGACACCAAAGCCTCATAAAGGATCACATACTGTTTCTACATACATATGTACAGTACTAGTTATTCTCTTTTTATGTCCTTTTATCTTTTAAAAATGCATTGTAGTTGTGAGGTTTCTAACCATTATTATCAATTCAGAGAATAGCAAAAGAAATCTATGGGTCTATGGGGGGGGGGGTGATCAGCTTTAAACATTATGAAGAGTCAGATGGTCTTGAACAATCGATTGCTACCCTAGACCAGGAATAATGGTAGTATAATAGGGTTTTAAAGGGGCACAATGTAGGATTACGTAGTTTGCACGTTGCCTGTGGCATGCCTGTCTCAAAATCTACACCGTCATGAAAAAATGCTGTTTAAATAAACTCGCTGTGAATATCTTTTTCATCACAGAATGCCAGCAGTTGATACAAATCTGATCACGGTATGTAAAGTGATTTTTCGTATGAGACGTGTTTCCCACGACACTCGTAGCGGGGCGCTCTGTCAAAAGTTACATTTCGGGTTCTCAGTGGACGAACTGTGAAAGTGGTCGCTAGAGGCGTCGTTCACTTAATAATGACTAAAATAAACATCGACTGACTCGGGACAGTGATTAATTAAACTTTTGATCCTACATAGAGCCCCTTTAAACATGTTGATCAAGCATTGTAACCTTGCGAGATGTGACACCACCAGAATAGTCTAATGATTAACCCCTTAGCACAGCACCTATGTTATAACCTTACTGTCACCAAAATTGTAATGTCTATGTCTTAATCTGTTACTTAAGGCTCTCGACACTGTCATAGCAATGTTGTTATGATGTAGTTGAGTATTTTCAGCAAATAGTGAACAGGCCCGCCGCCGACCCCATCTGCAGTAACTTAAGAGGCTGATGCAATGTAGCTGCCTCATTTGCATGACTCCCCGATGTGTAGTCTGCAAGTCGAAGAGGTACTCTGGGGAACACTGATGAGAGGAGGTGCTAAGAGCACACCAGAAAAGGAGGTGCTGGCTACCAGTAAAACACTTGCAAGAGGAGAGAAGTGCCGCATACTCTTGAGTGGCATAAAATAGGTTTTTAATACAACGTTTGGCCGAAACATTCTCACATTTTAATTTAAACTTCAACTTACTGTAACTTACTTTTAAACAATCAACTTACTGTATCTATGCAACTCGGGAGTCTACGGCACCTCTCTCCTCTTACTCTGGGGAACATTGGCAGCAATAAAACAGAGCAGAATATTGTCTGCATCGTCCCTGCCGGACAAATATTTCATATTTCCATTCTACAGCATGCAGCATGCGCAAGCACAAACAGTGCAGGAAGGCATGGCAGCGGATATACTGTAGCGATAAAGTCAAGCTGCCACCATTAGACTGCAAAGGCGAGTCCAAGGCCGGTTCTAGTCAATTTGGTGCCCTTGGTGAGCACCCCTCATTGCTTTTGTTGGAATTAGAAATTGGCATGTGTAAACAAAGTGTCATACATCTGATCCGAGCACAGTTGATCTACTACCTATATATGTACTCATTAATAATTAACAGTAATTGTACTGTATAAAACGTAATGCTTTATTTCGCTTAATGTTTTAATTCTGTGGGACTTGGTGCGCCCAAGGCGACCGCCTGGTCTGCCTATGCCTGGCGCTGGCCCTGGGCGAGTCAGTCCGTTGGTCCAATGATGACATATATGACGTGTCTGACTCCAATGCACACTATATTTCAGTTTATGCTTCACTTTGTGTTTGGTTAGGCTCAAGGTAACACTATATATTTACTTTCGACACCTCTTGGTGACACCAGCTGTACTTGACACTTGGAATTTAAGCCCCTTCGCCTTTTCAAATGGATGTTTTACAACCTGCAATGACTTCTTCTCTGTCAGTTTGTTTTCCCATGTTCAGGGTAAACATGACACGTGTTGAAGGACTCTCATTCAGCGCTTTTCAGAGGAATGCAGAGCAGAGCGCCACCACTGACCAGTTTCCCCTGCTCCTTCTTTCCACACACACACACACATACACACACATACACACACACACACACACACACACACACACACACACACACACACACACACACACACGCTCGGTCACACACGCGCACACACACACACACAGAAAGAGAGAGCGAGAGTACTACAAACACAGCTAAGACCAATGCAAAGCCCCAAGCTTACAACCCTTTAGATAAATGGGCAAAATGTGTACCAACTGTTTATTTGTCCTCCGGACGGGTGGGTGTGTACGTATGGGGGGGTGGGGGGGTGCATACCAGGGCAAAATATGTTTAAAAGCATTGTATTGCATTTCATGCAGAGTCACCAGCACCACCAAATTAACCCCCCGCCCTGCCCGAGACCCGGCCCTTTTATTAGTTTACATGCGGTGGAGATCTGATCTGCTCTCCCTCCGTCTACAAAGTAAGCTTGACAATCTGCAAATCAGAAATTAGCAGCAACAGCGAACAAACTGTAGCCGGTTTTGAAATCTGATGATGCCCCCTCGGCCGGTCGCCTCCCAGATCGGGACAAGGCATGCGTACGTAGCGGGCAATGTTCGGAACTCGTTTACAATAACCAGCGACGTTGGCAATCAAAGCTATTTAATTTCACCTCCTGTACATTTAACACAAG